>NW_028270170.1:49480036-49745036 GCF_037043375.1 Chiloscyllium plagiosum | reverse complement strand
AACACTCCCCCCCCCACACACACACACAGACACACACCCACTCCCCACACACATATAACCACACACTCCCTGAACACTCCCCCCCCACACACACACACAGACACACACCCACTCCCCACACACATATAACCACACACTCCCTGAACACTCCCCCCCCCACACACACACACAGACACACACCCACTCCCCACACACATATAACCACACACTCCCTGCACACTCCCCCCCCACACACACACACAGACACACACCCACTCCCCACACACATATAACCACACACTCCCTGAACACTCCCCCCCCTCCACACACACACACAGACACACACCCACTCCCCACACACATATAACCACACACTCCATGAACACTCCCCCCCCACACACACACACACACAGACACACACCCACTCCCCACACACATATAACCACACACTCCTGCACACTCCCCCCCCCCCACACACACACACACAGACACACACCCATCTCCCACACACATATAACCACACACTCCCTGCACACTCCCCCCCCACACACACAGACACACACCCACATCCCCACACACATATAACCACACACTCCCTGCACACTCCCCCCCCCCACACACACACGCACAGACACACACCCACTCCCCACACACATATAACCACACACTCCCTGCACACTCCCCCCCCACACACACAGACACAGACCACACACGCACTCCCCACACACATATAACCACACACTCCCTGCACACTCCCCCCCACACACACACACAGACACACACCCACTCCCCACACACATATAACCACACACTCCCTGCACACTCCCCCCCCACACACACACACACAGACACACACCCACTCCCCACACACATATAACCACACACTCCCTGCACACTCCCCCCCCCACACACACACAGACACACACCCACTCCCCACACACATATAACCACACACTCCCTGCACACTCTCCACACACACACACAGACACACACCCACTCCCCACACACATATAACCACACACTCCCTGCACACTCCCCCCCCACACACACACACACAGACACACACCCACTAACCACACACTCCCTGCACAACACCGCCCACCCCAAACACACACACAGACACACACCCACTCCCCACACACATATAACCACACACTCCCTGCACACTCCCCCCCCCCCACACACACAGACACACACCCACTCCCCACACACATATAACCACACACTCCCTGCACACTCCTCCCCCCACACACACACAGACACACACCCACTCCCCACACACATATAACCACACACTCCCTGCACACTCCCCCCCCCCCACACACACACAGACACACACCCACTCCCCACACACATATAACCACACACTCCCTGCACACTCCCCCCCCCACACACACAGACACACACCCACTCCCCACACACATATAACCACACACTCCCTGCACACTCCCCCCCCCACACACACAGACACACACCCACTCCCCACACACATATAACCACACACTCCCTGCACACTCCCCCCACACACACACATACACACACAGACACACACCCACTCCCCACACACATATAACCACACACTCCCTGCACACTCCCCACACACACAAACACACACACACACCCACTCCCCACACACATATAACCACACACTCCCTGCACACTCCCACACATACACACACACCCACTCCCCGCACATGTATAACCACATTCCCCACACACTCCCCACACACATATAACCACACATTCCGAACACACTCCCCACACACATATAACCACACACTCCCTGCACACTCCACACACACACACACTCACATATAACCATACATTCCCCACACACTCCCTGCACACATATAACCACACACTCCCCACACACACACACTCACATATAACCACACACTCCCCACATGCTCCCCACACACATATAACCACACACTCCTCACACACTCCCCACACAAATATAACCATACACTCCCTGCACACTCCACACACACACACACTCACATATAACCATACATTCCCCACACACTCCTTGCACACATATAACCACACACTCCACACACACACACACACTCACATATAACCACACACTCCCCACATGCTCCCCACACACATATAACCCCACATATAACACACATAACACACACTCCCCACACACCCCCCACACGCTCCCCACACGCTCCCCACACACATATAACCACACACTCCCCACACACTTCCCACACGCTCCCCACACACATATAACCACACACTCCCCACACACTTCCCACACGCTCCCCACACACATATAACCACACATTCCCCACACACTCCCTGCACACATATAACCACACACTCCCCACACACACACACACTCACATATAACCACACACTCCCCACACACTCCCCACACACTCCCCGCACACATATAACCACACACTCCCCACACACTCCCCACGCACATATAACCACACACTCCACACACACATATAACCACACACTCCCCACACACTCCCTGCACACTTATAACCACACATTCCCCACACACTCCCTGCACACATATAACCACACATTCCCCACACACTCCCTGCACACATATAACCACACATTCCCCACACATTCCCTGCACACTTATAACCACACACTCCCTGCACACATATAACCACACACTCCCCACACACTCCCCACGCACACACACACACACTCACACATAACCACACATTCCCCACACACTCCCTGCACACTTATAACCACACATTCCCCACACATTCCCTGCACACATATAACCACACATTCCCCACACACTCCCCACACACTCCCCACACACATATAACCACACACTCCCTGCACACTCCCCGCACACATATTACCACACACTCCCCACACACATATAACCACACACTCCCTGCACACTCCCCGCACACATATAACCACACATTCCCCACACACTCCCCGCACACATATAACCACACGTTCCCCACACACTCCCCACACACATATAACCACACATTCCCCACACACTCCCCGCACACACATAACCACACACTCCCCACATACTCCCTGCACACATATAACCACACACTCCCCACACACTCCCCGCACACTCCCCGCACACTCCCCATGTACTCTCCACATATGCCCACACACTCCCCACACATTCCCTACGTACTCCCCACTCACTACCTGCACGCTCCCCATGTACTCCCCGCACATTCCCTGCAGACTCCCACGTACTCTTGCACACTCTCTGTACACTCCCCGTATATGCTTCCCACCCACTCGCCACGTATCCCCCACATACTCCCGACGTACTCCCTGCACACTCCCCACATACTCCCCGCACACTCCCCACGTACCCCCCACACACTCTCCACGTACTCCCCAAATACTCCACGCACACTCCCCGCACACTTCCCACCCACTCGCCACATACTCCCCCCACACTCCCCACGTACTCCCCAAACACTCCCCACTTACTCCCCACACATTCCCCACACACTCTCCTCACTGCCCACACACTCCCCACGTCCTCCCCGTGAACTCTCTGCGTATGCCCCATGAACTCCACACCCACTCCCCACATTGCACAGTCTGAACTGAAATAGGGAAAGTGTTCTTTTGAAAGCAGGACTTGACTGTTCTGAATTTGAAAGTGAGCAAAAAGTAAAAGGCAGCAGCTTTGCAATACAAATATCTCTGAATGTTTACTCACAATCTGCTTCCCTGGTTTCTTGAGAGACAGGTTAGGATGGATGAACTGTTCTGTCCTGGAACTCCCTTGATTGAATTCTCTCCCTTCCACTGCAGGCTGAACCCTCCTGCACATACTCTTCTCTGTCCATTCTGCAGCCTGTGGATTACATTTGCAATGGAATTGTCTTCCCTCTGGCACAGCCTCAAGTTCATCCCTCAGTATGATTATTGCAGTTTCCAATCCAGGCCGCGTAGCGCTTGCTCCCAGGTTTTGTGCACATAACTATATTTTGGTTCGTTTCTGACCACATGGCTCAGCATATTCCCTCCTTTCTGGTTACTGTCCGTCCAGGGCATTGACCCTATTCCCATCAGCTCTGAGTCCACTAAGCCACCCTTTCACAGAATCTCTACAGCAGGCTATTCACTCATTACATTCACGTTAGCCCACCCAAGAGCATCCCACCCAGACCCATCCTACTGCCTTTACCCCACAACCCCACCTTTCCTATGATTAATCCATCTAGTCTGCATATCCCTGGACACTACGGGCAATTTACTATGACCAATCCACCTGACCTGCACATCTTTGGACTGTGGGAAGAAACTGGAGCACCCAGAGGAAACCCATGCAGACACGGGGAGAACGTGCAAACTCCAGACAGACAGTCGCCTGAGGGTTGAATTGAACCCAGGTCCCTGGTGCTGTGAGGCAGCAGTGTCATCCACTGAGCCACAGTGCCACCCCATTTTGAGCTGAGTTAAAAATACCTTGATGTGGAGGTGCCAGTGGTGGACAGGTGTAGACAGAGTCACAAATCACACAACAGAACTATAACCTGGTGCTGAGTGATTTTTGGAAATACTTTGGTCAATCTGCCACAATGCATTTGGTCTGACTTCTACAAAAGAAGGTTTCCAGCATGTACACCAAAGAAACAAGTTATAACTCGATTAATATCAAATCATCAACTACAAGCACTCAAATTGGGGTGGCATGGTGGCTCAGTGGTTAGCACCGCTGCCTCACAGCACCAGGGTTAATTCCCACCTCAGGCGACTGACTGTGTGGAGTTTGCACGTTCTCCCCGTGTCTGCGTGGGTTTCCTCCGGGTGCTGCGGTTTCCTCCCACAGTCCAAAGATGTGCAGGTTAGGGTGGATTGGCCATAGTGTTAGGTGCATTAGTCAGGGGGAATGGGTCCGGGTGGGTTACTCTTCGGAGGGTTGTCTAATCTAATCTAATCAAATAAAACAAAACAGTGTGCACAGCAGGTTCTGAAATAAAAACAGAAAATGCTAGAAAGGATTTATAAATGACAATGCCTAAATGTAAAGTCCAAAGCTAATCACAAGCATTATTGACCAGCCTTATTCCCAAACAACAACCAAAACCTCATACACTCTGCACACCTCATGGTGTAAGCTTTAGCATTAGGAGCTTTGCTTTCCTCTTCCATGTCTGGCTGGTTCAGGGCCAATTCTGTCACTTCTAAACACCACCCAGGCTACACTGTGCTAATTCAGCACAAACAGGGAATTAGACCCATGTGTAACTCTATCAGTGGTAGCACACATCCCCCTGGGTTCAGAGATTGTATGCTCTTTACCCAATTCTGCAGTGTTCACAGATAATCCAGACTGACACTCCAAGACTCTTCCGGGGTAGTGCTGCACTGATAGAAATGCCCTCTTTCAGATAAGACTTTATCACATGGGATCTTGCTGTGCGTGACAGGTTTCCTGCATTACGACACAAACTCAAAAGCACTTCATTGGCTATCAAGCGCTTTGGGAATGAAATGGAAGTCATGAAAGGTGTCTTTTTTGTCCTTCCTTTTAATTTTCCTCCCTTTACGACATGACGCCGCTGAATAACAGGAGGCTGTTACTGAAACTGCAGGATCGAGACCAAAAATATCCTCGGGCAAAGAAACAGACAGACACTGAGCAAGGTGAAAAGACCCAAGTTGTACAGGGGGGTGAAATGACTACTGGGGGACCCATGGGCTGACTCTTGCTCACTCTCTCTTTCTGCCTGCCCCTGGGAAACCCATTCACCACATCAGGAGTTACAATCCATGGTAATGTATACTGACAGGGAGCAGCAATTAACAAAGATAATGAGATAAAAATGATCCCTAGAGGCCAGGTTCTGTGAAGAGTTCCATTAATTTAAATTACACCATTCACTTGATTGAGAGCCTGATAGAAAAAAAAATGGAAGATTCAAACTCCTTTTAGATGATACAATGATTTTTATTTCTCTCTGAGAAGTAGTCACTATTGGACAGCAATGTGAAATGGTCAGACTGTCAATTGGGAGCTAAATATTAGCCAAGGCTGTGGGAAGAAGGCCAACTCTGCTTCAAGGTATTGCCAGGGATTCATTTACACCCACCAGAGGGATGCTCATCTCAAGGAAAGGACATAGATCCATTTCCAAACTTGGAAACCTGAACAACTGACCTCCGCCCATACCCAGAATGTTTACATCTTCAAGAGGTGTAGGAGGGTGGGGGGTGAAGGGAGGAGGTGTGGGGGTGAAGGGAGGGGGGTGCGGGGTGATGGGAGGGGAGTGTGAGGGTGATGGAAGGGGGGATGGAGGAGAAGGGAGGGGTGTGTGGAGGTGATGGGGGGGTGTGGGGGTAGTGGGGGGTGGGGGTGATTGGAGGGGGGTGTGGAGGTGATGGGAGGGTAGTGTGGGGGTGATGAGAGGGGGGTGTGGGGGCAAAGGGAGGGGTGTGTGGGAGTGATGGGAGGGGGGTGTGGGGGCGAAGGGAGGGGTGTGTGGGGGTGAAGGGAGTGGGGTGTGGAGGTGAAGGGAACGGGGTGTGGGGGTGGAGGGAGGGGGGTGTGGTAGTAAGGGAAGGGTGTGTGGGGGTGAAGGAAGGGGGTGTGTGGGGGTGAAGGGAGGGGGGTGTGGGGGTGATGGGAGGGGAGTGTGGGGCTGAAGGGAGGTTGGTGTGGGGGTGAGGGAGGTTGGTGTGGGGGTGAAGGGAAGGGGTTGTGGGGGTGATGGGAGGGGAGTGTGGGGGCGAAGGGAGGGGAGTGTGGGGGCGAAGGGAGGGGGCTGTGGGGGTGAAGGGAGGGGGCTGTGGGGGTGAAGGGAGGTTGGTGTGGGGGTGAGGGAGGTTGGTGTGGGGGTGATGGGAGGGGGCTGTGGGGGTGAAGGGCGGGGGTGTGGAGGTGATGGGAGGGGGGTGTGGTGGTTAAGGGAGGGGAGTGTGGGCGCGAAGGGAGGGGGCTTTGGGAGTGAAGGGAGGGGAGTGTGGGGGTGAAGGGAGGGGATGTGGGGGTGAAGGGAGGGGAGTGCAGGGGTGAAGGGAGGGGGGTGTGGGGGTGATGAGAGGGGGGTGATGGGAGGGGTGTGTGGGGGTGATGGGAGG
Source organism: Chiloscyllium plagiosum (assembly GCF_037043375.1). Taxonomy (NCBI): domain Eukaryota; kingdom Metazoa; phylum Chordata; class Chondrichthyes; order Orectolobiformes; family Hemiscylliidae; genus Chiloscyllium; species Chiloscyllium plagiosum. The sequence continues at coordinate 49,738,001 of NW_028270170.1, read as the reverse complement.
GGAGTGTGGGGGTGATGGGAGGGGGGTGTGGGGGTGAAGGGAGGGGGTGTGGGGGTGAAGGGAGGGGGGTGTGGAGGTGAAGGGAGGGAGGTGTGGGGGTGAAGGGAGGTTGGTGTGGGGGTAAAGGGAGGGGTGTGGGAGGTGATGGGAGGGCAGTGTGGGGGTGAAGGGAGGGTGTGTGGGGGTGAAGGGAGGGAGTGTGGGGGTGAAGGGAGGGAGTGTGAGGGTGAAGGGAGGGAGTGTGAGGGTGAAGGGAGGGGAGTGCAGGGGTGAAGGGAGGGAGTGTGGGGATGAAGGGAGGGGAGTGCAGGGGTGAAGGGAGGGAGTGTGAGGGTGAAGGGAGGGAGTGTGAGGGTGAAGGGAGGGGAGTGCAGGGGTGAAGGGAGGGAGTGTGAGGGTGAAGGGAGGGGGTGTGGGAGTAAAGGGAGGGAGTGTGGGGGTGAAGGGAGGGTGTGTGGGGGTGAAGGGAGGGGAGTGCAGGGGTGAAGGGAGGTTGGTGTGGGGGTGCAGGAAGGGGGTGTGGGGGTGAAGGGAGGGAGTGTGGGGGTGAAGGGAGGGTGTGTGGGGGTGAATGGGAGGGAGGTGTGGGAGTGAAGGGAGGCGAGTGTGGGGGTGAAGGGAGGGGGTGTGAGGGTGAAGGGAGGGGCTGTGGGGTGAAGGGAGGGGGTGTGGGGTGAAGGGAGGGGAGTGTGGGGGTGAAGGGAGGGGGTGTGGGGGTGAAGGGAGGGTGTGTGGGGGTGAATGGGAGGGAGGTGTGGGAGTGAAGGGAGGTTGGTGTGGGGGTGATGGGAGGGGAGTGTGGGGGTGAAGGGAGGGGGCTGTGGGGGTGAAGAGAGGGGGTGTGGGGGTGAAGGGAGGGGGTGTGGGGGTGAAGGGAGGGGGTGTGGGGGTGAATGGGAGGGAAGTGTGGGAGTGAAGGGAAGTTGGTGTGGGGGGTGATGGGAGGGGAGTGTGGGGATGAAGGGAGGGAGTGTGGGCGTGAAGGGAGGGGGCTGTGGGGGTGAAGGGAGGTTAGTGTGGGGGTGAAGGGAGGGGGTTGTGGGGGTGAAGAGAGGGGTTGTGGGGGTGAAGGGAGGGGGTGTGGGGTGAAGGGAGGGGAGTGTGGGGGTGAAGGGAGTGGGTGTGGGGGTGAAGGGAGGGTGTGTGGGGGTGAATGGGAGGGAGGTGTGGGAGTGAAGGGAGGTTGGTGTGGGGGTGATGGGAGGGGAGTGTGGGGGTGATGGGAGGGGGTGTGGGGGTGAAGGGAGGGGGCTGTGGGGGTGAAGGGAGAGGGGTGTGGGGGTGAAGGGAGGGAGGTGTGGGAGTGAAGGGAGGTTGGTGTGGGAGTAAAGGGAGGGGGTGTGGGGGTGAAGGGAGGGGAGTGTGGGGGTGAAGGGAGGGGGTGTGGGGGTGAAGGGAGGGAGTGTGGGGGTGAAGGGAAGTGGTTATGGGAGTGATGGGAGGGGGGTGTGTGGGGATGAAGGGAGGGAAGTGTGGGGGCGAAGGGACGGGGCTGTGGGGGTGAAGGGAGGGAGGTGTGGGGGTGAAGGGAGGGGGTGTGGGGATGATGGGAGGGGGTGTGGGGGTGAAGGGACGGGGCTGTGGGGGTGAAGGGAGGGAGGTGTGGGGGTGTGGGGGTGTTGGGAGGGGAGTGTGGGGGTGAAGGGATGTTGTTGTGGTTGTGGGGGTGAAGGGAGGGGGTGTGGGGGTGATGGGAGGAGGTGTGGGGGTGAAGGGAGGGGGCTGTGGGGGTGAAGGGAGGTTGGTGTGGGGGTGAAGGGAGGGGGTGTGGGGGTGAAGGGAGGGTGTGTGGGGGTGAATGGGAGGGAGGTGTGGGAGTGAAGGGAGGTTGGTGTGGGGGTGATGGGAGGGGAGTGTGGGGGTGAAGGGAGGGGGCTGTGGGGGTGAAGGGAGGGGGTGTGAGGGTGAAGGGAGGGGGTGTGGGGTGAAGGGAAGGGGTGTGGGGTGAAGGGAGGGGAGTGTGGGGGTGAAGGGAGGGGGTGTGGGGGTGAAGGGAGGGTGTGTGGGGGTGAATGGGAGGGGGTGTGGGGTGAAGGGAGGGTGTGTGGGGGTGAATGGGAGGGACGTGTAGGAGTGAAGGGAGGTTGGTGTGGGGGTGATGGGAGGGGAGTGTGGGGGTGAAGGGAGGGGGCTGTGGGGGTGAAGAGAGGGGGTGTGGGGGTGAAGGGAGGGGGTGTGGGGTGAAGGGAGGGTGTGTGGGGGTGAATGGGAGGGAGGTGTGGGAGTGAAGGGAGGTTGGTGTGGGGGTGATGGGAGGGGAGTGTGGGGGTGAAGGGAGGGGGCTGTAGGGGTGAAGGGAGAGGGGTGTGGGGGTGAAGGGAGAGAGGTGTGGGAGTGAAGGGAAGTGGTTATGGGAGTGATGGGAGGGGGGTATGTGGGGATGAAGGGAGGGAAGAGTGGGGGCGAAGGGACGGGGCTGTGGGGGTGAAGGGAGGGAGGTGTGGGGGTGAAGGGAGGGGGTGTGGGGATGATGGGAGGGGGTGTGGGGGTGAAGGGAGGGGGTGTGAGGGTGAAGGGAGGGGGTGTGGGGTGAAGGGAGGGGGTGTGGGGTGAAGGGAGGGGATGTGGGGGTGAAGGGAGGGGGTGTGGGGGTGAAGGGAGGGTGTGTGGGGGTGAATGGGAGGGGGTGTGGGGTGAAGGGAGGGTGTGTGGGGGTGAATGGGAGGGAGGTGTGGGAGTGAAGGGAGGTTGGTGTGGGGGTGATGGGAGGGGAGTGTGGGGGTGAAGGGAGGGGGCTGTGGGGGTGAAGAGAGGGGGTGTGGGGGTGAAGGGAGGGGGTGTGGGGTGAAGGGAGGTTGGTGTGGGGGTGATGGGAGGGGAGTGTGGGGGTGAAGGGAGGGGGTGTGGGGGTGAAGGGAGGGGGCTGTAGGGGTGAAGGGAGAGGGGTGTGGGGGTGAAGGGAGAGAGGTGTGGGAGTGAAGGGAGGTTGGTGTGGGAGTAAAGGGAGGGGGTGTGGGGGTGAAGGGAGGGGAGTGTGGGGGTGAAGGGAGGGGGTGTGGGGGTGAAGGGAGGGAGTGTGGGGGTGAAGGGAAGTGGTTATGGGAGTGATGGGAGGGGGGTATGTGGGGATGAAGGGAGGGAAGTGTGGGGGCGAAGGGACGGGGCTGTGGGGGTGAAGGGAGGGAGGTTTGGGGGTGAAGGGTGGGGGTGTGGGGATGATGGGAGGAGGTGTGGGGGTGAAGGAAGGTTGTTGTGGGGGTGAAGGGAGGTTGTTGTGGGGGTGAAGGGAGGGGGTGTGGGGGTGATGGGAGGGGGTGTGGGGTTGAAGGGAGGGGGCTGTGGGGGTGAAGGGAGGTTGGTGTGGGGGTGAAGGGAGGTTGGTGTGGGAGTAAAGGGAGGGGGTGTGGGGGTGATGGGAGGGGAGTGTGGGGGTGAAGGGAGGGGGCTGTGGGGGTGAAGGGAGGGGGCTGTGGGGGTGAAGGGAGGGGGCTGTGGGGGTGAAGGGAGGGGGTGTGGGGGTGTAGGGAGGGGGTGTGGGGGTGAAGGGAGGAGAGAGTGGGGGTGAAGGGAGGGGATGTGGGGGTGAAGGGAAGTGGTTATGGGAGTGATGGGGGGGTGTGGGGGTGAAGGGAGGGAAGTGTGGGGGCGAAGGGACGGGGCTGTGGGTGTGAAGGGACGGAGGTGTGGGGGTGAAGGGAGGGGGTGTGGGGGTGATGGGAGGGGAGTGTGGGGGTGAAGGGAGGTTGTTGTGGGGGTGAAGGGAGGTTGTTGTGGGGGTGAAGGGAGGGGGTGTGGGGGTGATGGGAGGGGGTGTCGGGGTGAAGGGAGGGGACTGTGGGGGTGAAGGGAGGTTGGTGTGGGGGTGAAGGGAGGGGGTGTGGGGGTGAAGGGAGGTTGGTGTGGGGGTGAAGGGAGGGGATGTGGGGGTGAAAGGAGGGGAGTGTGGGGGTGATGGGAGGGGGCTGTGGGGGTGAAGGGAGGTTGGTGTAGGGGTGAAGGGAGGGAGGTGTGGGGGTGAAGGGAGGGGAGTGCGGGGGTGAAGGGAGGGGGCTGTGGGGGTGAAGGGAGGGGGCTGTGGGGGTGAAGGGACGGAGGTGTGGGGGTGAAGGGAGGGGGTGTGGGGGTGATGGGAGGGGAGTGTGGGGGTGAAGGGAGGTTGGTGTAGGGGTGAAGGAAGGGGGTGTGGGGGTGTAGGGAGGGAGTGCGGGGGTGATGGGAGGGGTGTGTGGGGGTGAAGGGAGGTTGGTGTAGGGGTGAAGGGTGGGAGGTGTGGGGGTGAAGGGAGGGGGCTGTGGGGGTGAAGGGACGGGGCTGTGGGGGTGAAGGGAGGGAGGTCTGGGGGTGAAGGGAGGGGGTGTGAGGGTGAAGGGAGGTTGGTGTGGGGGTGAAGGGAGGGGGTGTGGGGGTGAAGGCAGGTTGGTGTGGGGGTGAAGGGAGTGTGGGGGTGATGGGAGGGGGTGTGGGGGTGAAGGGAGGGGGCTGTGGGGGTGAAGGGAGGTGGGTGTGGGGGTGAAGGGAGGGGGCTGTGGGGGTGAAGGGAGGTTGGTGTAGGGGTGAAGGGAGGGAGGTGTGGGGGTGAAGGGAGGGGAGTGCGGGGTTGAAGGGAGGGGGCTGTGGGGGTGAAGGGAGGGGGCTGTGGGGGTGAAGGGACGGGGCTGTGGGGGTGAAGGGAGGGAGGTCTGGGGGTGAAGGGAGGGGGTGTGGGGGTGAAGGGAGGTTGGTGTGGGGGTGAAGGGAGGGGGTGTGGGGGTGAAGGGAGGGCAGTGTGAGGGCGAAGGGACGGGGCTGTGGGGGTGAAGGGAGGTTGGTGTGGGGGTGAAGGGAGGGAGGTGTGGGGGTGATGGGAGGGGGTGTGGGGGTGATGGGAGGGGGTGTGGGGGTGAAGGGAGGGGACTGTGGGGGTGAAGGGAGGTTGGTGTGGGGGTGAAGGGAGGGGCTGTGGGGGGGAAAGGAGGGGAGTGCGGGGTTGAAGGGAGGGGGCTGTGGGGGTGAAGGGAGGTTGGTGTAGGGGTGAAGGGAGGTGGTGTGTGGGTGAAGGGAGGGGAGTGCGGGGGGTGTAGGGAGGGAGTGTGGGGGTGATGGGAGGGGTGTGTGGGGGTGAAGGGAGGTTGGTGTAGGGGTGAAGGGAGGGGGTGTGGGGGTGAAGGGAGGGGAGTGCGGGGGGTGAAGGGACGGAGTGCAGGGGTGAAGGGAGGGAGTGCGGGGGTGAAGGGTGGGAGTGCGGGGGTGATGGGAGGGGTTTTTGGGCTGAAGGGAGGTTGGTGTAGGGGTGAAGGGAGGGGGTGTGGGGGTGAAGGGAGGGGAGTGCGGGGGGTGAAGGGAGGGAGTGCAGGGGTGAAGGGTGGGAGAGCGGGGGTGAAGGGAGGGGAGTGCGGGGGTGAAGGGAGGGGGTGTGGGGGTGAAGGGAGGGGAGTGCGGGGGTGAAGGGAGGGGGTGTGGGGGTGAAGGGAGGGGAGTGCAGGGGGTGAAGGGAGGGAGTGCGGGGGTGAAGGGAGGGAGTGCGGGGGTGATGGGTGGGGTGTGTGGGGGTGAAGGGAGGGGGTGTGGGGGTGAAGGGAGGGGAGTGCGGGGGGTGAAGGGAGGGAGTGGGGGGGTGAAGGGAGGGGGCTGTGGGGGTGAAGGGAGGGGGTGTGGGGGTGAAGGGAGGGGGTGTGGGGGTGAAGGGAGGGGAGTGCGGGAGGTGAAGGGAGGGGGTGTGGGGGTGAAGGGAGGTTGGTGTAGGGGTGAAGGGAGGGGGTGTGGGGGTGAAGGGAGGGGACTGTGGGGGTGAAGGGAGGGAGTGCTGGGGTGATGGGAGGGGTGTGTGGGGGTGAAGGGAGGGGACTGTGGGGGTGAAGGGAGGGGGCTGTGGGGGTGAAGGGAGGGAGTGCTGGGGTGATGGGAGGGGTGTGTGGGGGTGAAGGGAGGGGAGTGCGGGGGGTGAAGGGTGGGAGTGCGGGGGTGAAGGGAGGGGTGTGTGGGGGTGAAGGGGGGGCATGTGGAGATGCACTGTTGCGGTTTTCTGAGTCCTGTGCATTGTTCAGTAGTGAGCTGATCAAACCGGCCTCGGTTCCCTGGGTTATCATTCTCGCTGTCCCGAGGTAGTTCAGACCCACCCTTAATCTTCCCCATGCTCCAGCCATTCCCTCTCATATTCCTCACGCCAGCTCATGTCCCTTCCCTCCTTAGACCCATGTATCCTTCCTCGCCACTCAATCAGAATCCACTCTGGGAAAGAGTCAGGGTGTCTTTGATTTGGACATTAAACAATTAATCTTCTTCTAATCTGATGTGGGGGTGCTGGTGTTGGACAACGTCAGGAGTCACACGGCACCGACTTAGACTCCAAGGGCTTTTTTGGAAATCACAAGCTTTCCAAGTGCTGCGCCTTCCTCAGGTGAGCTGCCAGCTTCAACCCTGAGTAATGGTCCATTTCCATTTCACAGCAATTCCCTCTCAACCAATAGAATGAAGGAGATGGTAAAATGTGTTTAATTTTAACAGCAGGTCATTAGTTTTTACAAAGTAGTAGATATATAGATGTACAAATGTTAGTCCAAAACATGACACGAAAGCTTGCCGGCACATTTTTCGTAGTTTTGTCATTATAGTCCTCCTGTATTTGGAAACTTACCATAGTGCATGCCTACATTGAACATAATAGTGATCGATATAACGTGTCTATTTTGCCTATTTTGAAAGATAGAGCTTTGCGATTAATTGTTATATTATAAGCACATATATGTATTAAATAAACCATCTAATTGTGACATTTAAGATCTGAAGAGCAATGGATTTACACTGAAGATATTTCTCATTTATAAGTAAGTTATTCAAAGATACTGTGGGAAAAACGTGGGAAAGTAGGTTTTTACATCCAGAACGATCAAACTTTCAGGTTTCTTGATGCAATTCCTATCTCCATCAGGAGATAGAATTCAAGTCCAAAGCCTCAGTTCAATAAAGCATCTAAACAAATCCCCAAACACACAGCAATCCGTCAGTACAGCCCTGGGGTTTCTGCCAAACGTTTACAACTCCCTGGAGTTGGACTCTGAACTTTGATTCTCCTGACTCAGAGAAAGTGTGCTAGCCACAGCTGACACATAGCCGAATGAACTGAGGTGGCATTTTCCAGAGTTTATACATTGGTCCTTTGCGTTATGCACTTCTCAGGCAGAGAGTGATACCCAACATTAACGAGATAATGCAGAAATGTTCTGGAGTAATGCAGAGGAATGTGAGCAAGATCAGAACCTATTTATCTGTAGTGAGAAACCAAGAGAAAAAGATGTCTTTGGGATTCCAAAACAGGTCGTTCAGCCCCTCAAATCCTTTCTGTTATTCGATAGATCATGTGACCCAACTTCTATACTCCTTCTTTTCTCCTTATCACTTAATTCCTTGCAATAACAACCTGTTATTTGTGAAAAAACAATTGATTGAACATCAACTGCCATTTCTAGGACAGTTCCTAACTTCTACCTTACTTTGCGTGCAGATATCTTCCCTAATTTGGCAGCATCTGCAGAGAGAGAAGCAGAATTAACATTTTCAAATGTTAGTGGGCGGCACGGTGGCACAGTGGTTAGCACTGCTGCCTCACAGCGCCAGAGACCTGGGTTCAATTCCCGCCTCAGGCGACTGACTGTGTGGAGTTTGCACGTTCTCCCCGTGTCTGCGTGGGTTTCCTCCGGGTGCTCCGGTTTCCTCCCACAGTCCAAAGATGTGCAGGGTCAGGTGAATTGGCCATGCTAAATTGCCTGTGGTGTTAGGTAAGGGGAATGGGTCTGGGTGAGTTGCACTTCGGAGGGTCTGGGTGAGTGGGGGTGGGGGTGTGGGTGGGGGGTGTTGGTTTGGGTGGGGGTATGGGTGGGGGTGTCAGTGTGGGGGGGTGGGAGTGTGGGTGGGGGTGTGATTGCGGGTGTGGGTGGGGGTGTCAGTGGGGGTGGGGGTGGGGGTGTTGGTGGGGTGTGATTGCGGGTGGGGGTGTGGGTGTGGGTGTGGGTGTGGGTGGGGGTGTCAGTATGGGTGGGGGTGTGATTGCGGGTGTGGGTGGGGGTGTGGGTGGGGGTGTGATTGTGGGTGGGGGTGTGGGTGTGATTGTGGGTGTGATTGTGGGTGTGGGTGGGGGTGTGTGGAAGAAGCACATCCAGACCCTCTCCCCAGAAACCCAATGGGTTATTGAGCCTTTCAAACCTGTTGAAGATTGTCTCTGGATTGTCAGTGTTTCTGTTTTTGATCAATGGTAGTTGGGTTTCCCTGACTTTCATAAGCGCATCATGTAAAGGGGAGTGAGGAGTCCAGCACAGCTTGCGGGTCAGATACTTTGTCCCAGACTAAGCAGCTAATCCTGTAAATCCCAGTAGTCTCACCTCTGACCTTTCCAATCTCAGCCCCCACCATCCTGCTAACATGGTCTGCTTCCCACCACAACTCTAACGTCCCATCCCACATCTCCCCTTCACCAGGATAATCCTGCCCATCTCTAACACCCTTCCCCCACCCCCAGCAATCCAGCAGTTTATCCCCATGGTCACCAAAACCCTGCCCCCTCCCTGTCGCCAGGCTCTTCCCAATTCTGGGTCCCACATGCAGTATGCCTGCAACGCCTCCTCAACACCTCCTCATCCCCTATTCCATCGAGACATACACATTATTGGAGCCAGGAAGGTGCAGAGAGGGGGACAGTGATAGGAACCAACTCCAAGTTTAACCCTAGACAAGGATTGAGTACATGGGAGGCACCTTCACCTTGTCACTATGGAACCCATTGTAATGTTAAAGAATTGCCTTATTTCAAAGTGATTTTCTTTCTTCCTGGAGTGTGGGAGGCTGAGAGGTAACTTCATAGAAGTTTATAAAATCATGAGGGGCATGGATAGGATAAATAGACAAGGTCTTTTCCCTGAGGTGGGAGAGTCCAGAACTAGAGGGCATAGATTTAAGGTGAGAGGGGAAAGATTTAAAAGAGACCTAAGGGGCAACCTTTTCACACAGAGGGTGGTACGTGTATGGTACATGAGCAGGAAGGGTTCAGAGGGATGTGGGCCAAATGGGACTAGATTAGTTTCGGATATCTGGTCAGCGTGGATGAGTTGGAGCTGTTTCTGTGCTGTACACCTCTAATGATTCTCTGACTGACAGACGACCCCCCCACATCCCACAAAGAAATAACGACCTTTCTCCTCTGAGGGCCATTTAAAGTGAGGCTGACTTCTGTCCATCATTTTGATCGGAGTCACACATTAGTGCTCCCTCCACTTCTGATAAATCAGAACAGCAGGTGAGGCTGGGGAACTGAACGGACTGGAGCATGTCCATCCAAATCACAGCTCATGGAGCACCTGAAGATGACCAAGACGTTTGGAAGGGCGGGTGGTTGTGGGAGACCGGAACAAGAGACTGAAAATATAAAAGGGTCATTTGAAAATGGAATAAAAATGTCAAGAGAAATTCCCCAGAGAGCGGTGAGGACGTCGAAGTCATTATCTCGAGGATTTGTTGTGGGAAACAACAGCTGAAGAGGAAGCGAGATAAATGCACAAAGGTGAAAGGAGTAGAACAGGGTTTCCCACATTGGGGGTCGGGAGCTGAACGTTTGCTGCAGCAATTTCCAAGTCAGCGATGGGGCCCTGGGTATCTGACTGAGCTCCTCCAACTCTGTTCCCACCATCACCCCGACAAAAGGGCCGATGCCAGGCTGCGTCAGCCCTCAGTGAGTACCCAGCACACACCCACTGGCTGTGAGAGGCACGGCAGGAGCAACCCCAAAGCACCAGCACAAACAGCCGGCCAAATGGCCAGCTCCCTCCCTGCATGTCGTGAGGAATCCCAGGAAAATCCTGAAAGCAATAATGAGCACTTCCCCCTGAAATGGAAAAGCAGTTCGCATGGACTGGGGGGAGGCAGGGGGAAAGGGGTGGGTGGGGCAGGAGTGGGGGTGGAGTTAGGGGTGGGAGTGGGGGGGAATCAGAGTGGGGGTGATGGAGTGGGGGTGGGGTGGGGGTGAAGGAGTGTGGGGGTCAGAGTGGGGGTGATGGAGTGGGGGTAGGGTGGGGGTGAAGGAGTGGGGGTGGGGTGGGGTGAAGGAATGGGGGGGTCAGAGTGGGGGTGATGGAGTGGGGGTGTAGGAGTAGGGGGGTGGAGTGGGGGTGATGGAGTGGGGGTGTAGGAGTGGGGGGTGGAGTGGGGGTGATGGAGTGGGGGGGTCAGAGTGGGGGTGATGGAGTGGTAGGGATGTAGTGGGGGTGTCGGAGTGGGGAGGTGGAGTTGGGGAGTTGGAGTGGGTGGGTTGGAGTGGGGGCGATGGAGGGGTGGAGTGGGGAGGGTGGAGTGGGGGTATAGAGTGGGGATGGAGTGAGGGGAATGCGGGTGGTGAAGTGGTGGGATGGGGGTATTGTATGGGGGGGTGGAGTGGGGGCTGGATTCAGATTGGAGGGGAGATTGAGTGAGGGAATTGAGTTGGGGTGTGGAGTGGGGAGGGTGGAGTGTTGGGGTGTGTGGAGTGTGGGGGGTGCGGAGTGGGTGTGTGTGGAGTGGGGGTGTGTGGAGTGGGCTGTGTGGAGTGGGGGTGTGTGTGGAGTGGGGGTGTGTGTGGAGTGGGGGTGTGTGGAGTGGGGTGTGTGTGGAGTGGGGGGGTGTGTGGAGTGGGGGTGTGTGGAGTGGGGTGTGTGTGGAGTGGGGGTGTGTGTGGAGTGGGGGTGTGTGGAGTGGGGGTGTGTGGAGTGGGGGTGTGTGGAGTGGGGGTGTGTGGAGTGGGGGTGTGTGGAGTGGGTGTGTGTGGAGTGGGGGTATGTGGAGTGGGGGTGTTGGAGTGGGGTGTGTGTGGAGTGGGGGTGTGTGGAGTGGGGGTGTTGGAGTGGGGGTGTGTGGAGTGGGGGTGTGTGTGGAGTGGGGGTGTGTGGAGTGGGGGTGTGTGGAGTGGGGGTGTGTGGAGTGGGTGTGTGTGGAGTGGGGGTGTGTGGAGTGGGGGTGTGTGGAGTGGGGGTGTGTGGAGTGGGTGTGTGTGGAGTGGGGGTGTGTGGAGTGGGGGTGTTGGAGTGGGGTGTGTGTGGAGTGGGGGTGTGTGGAGTGGGGGTGTTGGAGTGGGGGTGTGTGGAGTGGGGGTGTGTGGAGTGGGGGTGTGTGTGGAGTGGGGGTGTGTGGAGTGGGGTGTGTGTGGAGTGGGGGTGTGTGGAGTGGGGTGTGTGTGGAGTGGGGGGGGTGTGGAGTGGGGGTGTGTGGAGTGGGGGTGTGTGGAGTGGGGGTGTGTGGAGTGGGGTGTGTGTGGAGTGGGGGTGTGTGGAGTGGGGGTGTTGGAGTGGGGTGTGTGTGGAGTGGGGGTGTGTGGAGTGGGGGTGTTGGAGTGGGGGTGTGTGGAGTGGGGGTGTGTGGAGTGGGGTGTGTGTGGAGTGGGGGTGTGTGGAGTGGGGGTGTGTGTGGAGTGGGGGTGTGTGGAGTGGGGTGTGTGTGGAGTGGGGGTGTGTGGAGTGGGGTGTGTGTGGAGTGGGGGTGTGTGGAGTGGGGGTGTGTGTGGAGTGGGGGGTGTGTGGACTGGGGGGTGTGTGGAGTGGGGGTGTGTGTGGAGTGGGGGTGTGTGGAGTGGGGGTGTGTGGAGTGGGGTGTGTGTGGAGTGGGGGTGTGTGGAGTGGGGGTGTGTGTGGAGTGGGGGTGTGTGGAGTGGGGGTGTGTGGAGTGGGGGTGTGTGTGGAGTGGGGGTGTGTGGAGTGGGGTGTGTGGAGTGGGGTGTGTGTGGAGTGGGGGTGTGTGGAGTGGGGGTGTGTGGAGTGGGGTGTGTGTGGAGTGGGGGTGTGTGGAGTGGGGGTGTGTGTGGAGTGGGGGTGTGTGGAGTGGGGGTGTGTGGAGTGGGGGTGTGTGTGGAGTGGGGGTGTGTGGAGTGGGGGTGTGTGGAGTGGGGTGTGTGTGGAGTGGGGGTGTGTGGAGTGGGGGTGTGTGGAGTGGGGGTGTGTGGAGTGGGGTGTGTGTGGAGTGGGGGTGTGTGGAGTGGGGGTGTGTGTGGAGTGGGGGTGTGTGGAGTGGGGGTGTGTGGAGTGGGGGTGTGTGGAGTGGCCTGTGTGTGGAGTGGGGGTGTGTGGAGTGGGGGTGTTGGAGTGGGGTGTGTGTGGAGTGGGGGTGTGTGGAGTGGGGGTGTTGGAGTGGGGGTGTGTGGAGTGGGGGGGTGTGGAGTGGCCTGTGTGTGGAGTGGGGGTTGTGGAGTGGGGGTGTGTGGAGTGGGGTGTGTGTGGAGTGGGGGTGTGTGGAGTGGGGGTATGGAGTGGGGGTGTGTGGAGTGGGGTGTGTGTGGAGTGGGGGGGTGTGGAATGGGCTGTGTGTGGAGTGGGTGTGTGTGGAGTGGGGGTGTGTGGAGTGGGGGGGTGTGGAGTGGGGGTGTGTGGAGTGGGGGTGTGTGGAGTGGGCTGTGTGTGGAGTGGGCTGTGTGTGGAGTGGGTGTGTGTGGAGTGGGGTGTGTGTGGAGTGGGGGTGTTGGAGTGGGGGGGTGTGGAGTGGCAGTGTGTGGAGTAGGGGTGTGTGGAGTGGGGGTATGGAGTGGGAGTGTGTGGAGTGTGGGGGGTGCGGAGTGGGTGTGTATGGAGTGGGGGTGTGTGGAGTGGGGGTGTGTGGAGTGGGTGTGTGTGGAGTGGGGGTGTGTGAAGTGGCAGTGTGTGGAGTAGGGGTGTGTGGAGTGGGGGTATGGAGTGGGAGTGTGTGGAGTGTGGGGGGTGCGGAGTGGGGGTGTGTGGAGTGGGGTGTGTGTGGAGTGGGGGTAAATGGAGTGGGGGTGTGTGTGGAGTGGGGGTGTGTGGAGTGGGGGTGTGTGGAGTGGGGTGTGTGTGGAGTGGGGGTGTTTGGAGTGGGGGTTTTGGAGTGGGGTGTGTGTGGAGTGGGGGTGTGTGGAGTGGGGGTGTTGGAGTGGGGGTGTGTGTGGAGTGGGGGTGTGTGTGGAGTGGGGGTGTGTGGAGTGGGGGTGTGTGGAGTGGGGTGTGTGTGGAGTGGGGGTGTGTGGAGTGGGGGTTTTGGAGTGGGGTGTGTGTGGAGTGGGGGTGTGTGGAGTGGGGGTGTTGGAGTGGGGGTGTGTGGAGTGGGGGTGTGTGGAGTGGGGGTGTGTGTGGAGTGGGGGGTTGTGGAGTGGCCTGTGTGTGGAGTGGGGGTTGTGGAGTGGGGGTGTGTGGAGTGGGGTGTGTGTGGAGTGGGGTGTGTGTGGAGTGGGGGTGTGTGGAGTGGGGGTGTGTGTGGAGTGGGGGTGTGTGGAGTGGGCTGTGTGTGGAGTGGGCTGTGTGTGTAGTGGGGGTGTGTGTGGAGTGGGGTGTGTGTGGAGTGGGGGGTGTGGAATGGGCTGTGTGTGGAGTGGGGGTGTGTGGAGTGGGGGTGTGTGGAGTGGGGGTGTGTGGAGTGGGCTGTGTGTGGAGTGGGGGTGTGTGGAGTGGGGTGTGTGTGGAGTGGGGGTGTGTGGAGTGGGCTGTGTGTGGAGTGGGGGTGTGTGGAGTGGGGGTGTGTGGAGTGGGGGTGTGTGGAGTGGGGGTGTGTGGAGTGGGCTGTGTGTGGAGTGGGGGTGTGTGCAGTGGGTGTGTGTGGAGTGGGGGTGTGTGGAGTGGGGGGTGTGTGGAGTGGGCTGTGTGTGGAGTGGGTGTGTGTGGAGTGGGGGGTGTGGAGTGGGGGGTGTGTGGAGTGGGGGTGTGTGGAGTGGGGGTGTGTGGAGTGGGCTGTGTGTGGAGTGGGTGTGTGTGGAGTGGGGGGGTGTGGAGTGGGGTGTGTGGAGTGGGGGGTGTGGAGTGGGGGGTGTGTGGAGTGGGGGTGTGTGGAGTGGGGGTGTGTGGAGTGGGGGGTGTGGAATGGGCTGTGTGTGGAGTGGGTGTGTGTGGAGTGGGGGTGTGTGGAGTGGGGGGTGTGGAGTGGGGTGTGTGTGGAGTGGGGGGTGTGTGGAGTGGGGGTGTGTGTGGAGTGGGGGTGTGTGTGGAGTGGGGGGTGTGTGGAGTGGGGGTGTGTGGAGTGGGGGGTGTGGAATGGGCTGTGTGTGGAGTGGGGGTGTGTGGAGTGGGGGTGTGTGGAGTGGGGGGTGTGGAATGGGCTGTGTGTGGAGTGGGGTGTGTGTGGAGTGGGGGTGTGTGGAGTGGGGGTGTGTGGAGTGGGGGTTGTGGAATGGGCTGTGTGTGGAGTGGGTGTGTGTGGAGTGGGGGTGTGTGTGGAGTGGGGGTGTGTATGGAGTGGGGGGGTGTGGAGTGCGGGGGTGTGGAGTGGGGGTGTGTGTGGAGTGGGGGTGTTGGAGTGGGGGGGTATGGAGTGGGGGTGTGCGTGTAGTGGGGGTGTGTGGAGTGGGGGGTGTGTGGAGTGGGGGGGTGTGGAGTGGGGGTGTGTGGAGTGGGGCTGTGTGGAGTGGGGGGGTGTTGGAGTGGGGGGGCTGAGTGGGGGTTTGGAGTGTGGGTGTGTGTGGGGGTTTGGAATGGGGGTGTGTGGGGGGGTTTGGAATGGGGGTGTGTGTGGGGGTTTGGAGTGGGGGAGCTGAGTGGGGATTTGGAGTGGGGGGCTGAGTGGGGGTTTGGAGTGGGGGGGCTGAGTGGGGGTTTGGAATGGGGGTGTGTGTGGGGGTTTGGAGTGGGGGGGCTGAGTGGGGGTTTGGAATGGGGGGGCTGAGTGGGGGTGTTGGAGTGGGGGGCTGAGTGGGGGTTTGGAGTGGGGGGGCTGAGTGGGGGTTTGGAGTGGGGGGTGTGTGGGGGTTTGGAGTGGGGGGGGTGTGGGGGTGGTGGAGTGGGGGGTGAGTGGGGGTTTGGAGTGGGGGTGAGGGAGGGTTTGGAGTGGGGGGTGAGTGGGGGGGTGTGGGGTTGTGGAGTGGAGGTGTGTGTGGGGGGGTGTGGGGGTTTGGAGTGGGGGGTGTGGAGTCGGGGGGTGAGTGGGGGTGTTGGTGTGGGGGTGTTGGAGTGGGGGGGTGTGGAGGGGTGAGTGGGGGGGTGTGTGGGGGGGGGGTGGGGGGTGTTGGAGTGGGGGTGTTGGAGTGGGGGTTGTTGGAGTGGGGGTGTGTGTGGGGGGGTGTGGGGGTGTGTGTGTGGGGGAGTGTGGGGGGGTTTGGAGTGGGGGGTGTGGAGTGGGGGGGTGAGTGGGGGTGTTGGAGTGGGGGTGTTGGAGTGGGGGGGTGTGGAGGGGTGAGTGGGGGGGTGTGTGGGGGGGTGTGGGGGGGTGTGGTGGGGTGTTGGAGTGGGGGTGTTGGAGTGGGGGTTGTTGGAGTGGGGGTGTGTGTGGGGGGGGTGTGGGGGGTGAGTGGGGGTGTTGGAGTGGGGTGTTGGAGTGGGGGAGTGTGTGGGGTGGTGAGTGGGGGGGGTGTGGGGGGTGTGGAGTGGGGGGGCTGAGTGGGGGTTTGGAATGGGGGATGTGTGGGGGTTTGGAGTGGGGGGTGTGTGGGGGTGTGTGTGTGTGGGGGTGTGGGGGGGTGTGGGGGGGTGTGGGGGGGTGTGTGGGGGGTGTTGGAGTGGGGTGTTGGAGTGGGGGGTGTTGGAGTGCGGGGGTGTGTGGGGGGGGGGTGTGGGGGGGTGTTGGAATGGCACAGCAGAGTTGCAGTTGGGGCCAATTCCCATTTGCAGAACTTCCTCCGAGATGAACCTAAAACCATCCCTCCCGCTGGAACAGGAGCACGATGCCGGTGCCCAATAGAAACGGTAACCAGCCGGCACCAGGGCTTTCCCAAGACGGGCACATCCTCTGTGTCTGTGTGTGTCTCTGTGTCTGTGTCTCTGTGTGTGTGTCTGTGTGTCTGTGTCTGTGAATGTGTGTGTCTGTGTGTGTGTCTGTGTCTGTGTCTGTGTCTCTGTGTCTGTGTCTCTGTGTCTGTGTCTCTGTGTGTGTGTCTGTGTGTCTGTGTCTGTGAATGTGTGTGTCTGTGTGTGTCTGTGTCTGTGTCTCTGTGTGTGTGTCTGTGTGTCTGTGTCTGTGAATGTGTGTCTCTGTGTCTGTGTCTGTGTGTCTGTGTGTGTGTGTCTGTGTGTATGCCCGTGTGTCTGTGTCTGTGTGTGTGTCTCTGTGTCTGTGTGTGTGTGTCTGTGTCTGTGTGTGTGTGTGTCTCTGTCTGTGTGTGTGTCTCTGTGTGTGTGTCTGTGTGTGTGTGTGTCTCTGTGTCTGTGTGTGTGCGCTGTGTGTGTCTCTGTGTGTATGCCCGTGTGTCTGTGTGTGTGTGTGTCTGTGTCTGTATGTGTGTCTGTGTGTATGTCTCTGTGTCTGTGTCTGTGTGTGTCTCTGTCTGTGTGTCTGTGTGTGTGTGTGTCTCTGTGTCTGTGTGTGTGCGCTGTGTGTGTGTCTCTGTGTGTATGCCCGTGTGTCTGTGTGTCTGTGTCTGTATGTGTGTGTCTGTGTGTGTCTCTGTGTCTGTGTGAGTGTGCTGTCATTCCGTTTCCATACCAGTGAGTATAATGTCCGCCTGCACGGGGCTGAAACGGTGAAGGAAGGCGATTAGTGAGCTCAGCTCCTGCGAGACTATCTCGCGGGGTGAGTGTGAGAGTGTGTGAGAGGGTGGATACAGAGAGAGGGAGAGAGAGAATTCCATGCCACGTTCCTTCTGCTGCCGTTCAGAGGCAGTGTTACATTGAGCAGGATTCTGGTCATAGCAGCGCTCCTGTAAATATCACACAGAAAGAGCGATTCCACTGGCAGATGCGAAGCGATCTGTTTTGGGTGGAGTGGCTGATGGCTCGGGGAGGTGCCTTTAAGGCAGAGTGCAGTGAAACAAGGAAACAACTAAGGACAGGTTTTATTATACTGAACCGTCCTGTCATTAGAGAGTGCTGCCAGGTTATGTGTTATCAGCAGATCAGAGCTGGGAAGCCTGGACTAGACGCGATTATATTTAAAGAGGCTGGTGCTGGAGAGCACACTGACAAAGGGGCAGGCACTACAACATGCAAACAGCGGTGCCCTGTCTCCTCAGCCTGGTCCTCCTCTTCTGGGGGTCCTGTGCCCTGGATCCCACCTACCTACCCAGCAACCACAGCATTGATCTACCTGGGGCAAAGGCATTTGTGAGCGAGTACAACGACACGGCAGAAGTCATCCTTTTCAAGAGTGTTTCAGCGAGCTGGAATTACAACACCAACCTGACTGCATACAACCAGGAGAAACAGGTACCACCTTCACTCTCTCATCAGCAAGCTGCTGTAATAGTGTAGGATCAGCTACTTAACACATGGTATTGCCTTCTCTTCTGGATACACACCTTAGATATCTATCGTACACTGACCAGTGACAGGAAAATGCTACAGTTCAACTGGAACAGCAGAGCCAGATAACTTTCACGCTTTCACTGGATGTGTGGGTATTTAAGAAAGGTCCCAGTTTGTATTTCATGTTGATAGTGCGCCCCTGATGCTGCACTCGTCAGCTCTACCTCAGCCACAGGGAGTCCCACTGATCGCGTCCGTTCCACTGTCCGGGGAGCCAGGTCTCCAGTCAGTCCGAGAAAGGAGATTTGGGAAGGATTTCTCAGAGGAGACGGGGAGGGGTGTGGGGGAGGTAATCCATGTGGCTTTACATCTGCAAAGGGTTGGGGGAACGTGGAGAATCTGAGAGTCAGGGATAGAGACCAGGGTCGGACTGGGAGGTGCTCTGAGAGGGGCTGGTGGTGGTGTGGGGACACAAACGGTCAAAGTGTTTGCCTGAGCAGTGACACAGTGTGAGGCTGCCTCACTGAGTGGGGAAGCATTTACCAGTCTCACTCACCACCTACCCAGGGGGCCACTGACTGGTGCTGCTTTTACCACTGCCAGGCCACACGCAGGCACTGTCCACACGCTGGCACCCTGCTCTCATCCCCCCTGGCCATGTCTGAACCACTTGGTCATTAGGAAGGAAGCTCACGCTCTGTAAAGGGGAACTGGCTCAAGATTCTCTGGGCCAGAGCTAGTAACTGAGTAATCAGGTCTCCCTCTCTCCCTGTGCTGTTTCAGAGAGGGCCAGACCACACACTGTGATCAAACTGCACGAGGTCATTTTAACCAAACTCAGGCAGCAGATTATGACGGGGAGATGGGAAAGGATGTTCAAACAGACAGCTGACCCAACTAGACTTAATTTGGGGTGGATAAGAATGACCCTGGGACATTGGTTTCTCACACTGGGTCACCGTGTTACCACAGTGGGCCACAAGGTCAGCCTGCACACACAACAGTTCCTTTTGCAAAACGTAATCAAGGAAAAAGTTCGCCTGAGCAGCAAGGCATTGTGTTCAGAACTAATGACAAGGGCAGCAGCTGGGGTTTAGAGAAACAACACCTCCAACGCTCAGCATTAACAAGAGCTTTCACTGTAGGGTGTAGACTACACAGGACACCGCTGGATCTGCAGACAGCATCTTCCACCCTTAACCCTAACATACTCTGCCATCTTCTTTGTCACATCTGATGAGAAGCTTGTGCATTGGAGCCAACTGGAAGCTGAACTTTTATCTCAGAGGTTTCTGCTGCTTGGTGTCCTCCTGGCTTCGCAGTCAGCAGATTCCAAATACCCACCAAGTACCCACCCCCTCATCACTGCACTCCACTGCAGGACTGAGGGAGTGCCACACTGTCGGAGGGTCAGTGCTGAGGGAGTACCGCACTGTCGGAGGGTCAGTGCTGAGGGAGTGTTGCACTGTCGGAGGGTCAGTGCTGAGGGAGTGCCACACTGTCGGAGGGTCAGTGCTGAGGGAGTACCGCACTGTCGGAGGGTCAGTGCTGAGGGAGTACCGCACTGTCGGAGGGTCGGTGCTGAGGGAGTGTTGCACTGTCGGAGGGTCAGTGCTGAGGGAGTGCTGCACTGTCAGAGGGTCAGTGCTGAGGGAGTGCTGCACTATCGGAGGGTCGGTGCTGAGGGAGTACCGCACTGTCGGAGGGTCGGTGCTGAGGGAGTGTTGCACTGTCGGAGGGTCAGTGCTGAGGGAGTGTTGCACTGTCGGAGGGTCAGTGCTGAGGGAGTGCTGCACTATCGGAGGGTCGGTGCTGAGGGAGTGCCGCACTGTCGGAGGGTCAGTGCTGAGGGGGTACTGCACTGTCGGAGGTGCCATGTTCTGAATGGAACATTAACCTAATACCTGTTCTTCCATGTTTGACCAACAGAGGGTTCCTTATCTGTTTTAAAGAAGCAGAGGACCATTTCGGTGGGTCCTGGTCAATCTGTATCTCACAATTAACAATTCAAAAACAGATTGTCCAGTCATTATCACATTGTTGGTTATCGGAGTTTACTGATCACAACTTCCTTTTCAAAAATAATTTAGAGGAAATGGACTTCATTGGCTAGGTCATCATTTATTACCCAACCCTAATTGGCCAGAGAGCAGTTAAGTGTCAACCAGACAGCACTGTGGGTTTGGAGTCACATATTGACCAAATCAGAGAAGGATAGTAGATTTCTTTCCTTCCAGAACATTAGTGAAGCAGGTGGGTTTTTACTACAATTACAGTGGTCGCTACGAGACTAACTTTCATTTCATTCCACATGTTTATGTAAATTTCACCAGCTGCCATGATCAGATTTGAGCATTAGCCTGAGGTTCTGAATTGTCAGTGACAATACGCTAATGCCACTCCTCCCTCCTTCCTGCATACCCTAACTTCCAGCAGATCAAAGCGTACTTCATTGTCTCAGAAGTGGTTAGGAATCATGAAAGGTGCTATGTAAATGCAAGATTCCTTTTCTGGAAGGCCAGTCCAGACCAATAGGATGCAAGCTTCGTCTTGGCTCCTGTTTCAGGACAATAATATGAGCTCAGGCTGGGCCTCCATCTCACAACTTACCCAGGACTTGGTATAAAATGGGCAAAAGTGAGGACTGCAGATGCTGGAAACCAGAGTCTAGATCAGAGTGGTGCTGGAAAAGCACAGCAGGTCAGGCAGCATCCGAGGAGCAGGGAAATCGATGTTTCGGGCAAAGACCCTTCATCAGGATGATGCCTGACCTGCTTTTCCAGCACTACTCTAATCTTGGTATAAAATGATCTGGCTCGATTTGCCAGACAGAACCTGAGTAGGAGTGAGGGAATGACAATGTTCCATTCACCAGATTTCACTTCACTGAGAGTTAACAAATGCTTTTGTCTCACAGGGAAATGACCGAGGACTCCCATTTCACACTGAAAAAATAGTTACATTTATATAGCACCATTCACAACCTCAGACCATCCCAAAGTGATTTACAACTGTTTAAAATGTAGTGACTGCTGTAAACAGGAAAACAGGACTCTGGACTAGGCCTTGAACTCTACCTCGATGACTCTCTGATAAGATTATTACAACTGTAGGATAAACGTTACAGGAAATTGGAGGAAGATTGATATTCAAATGAAATTTTATTCACTTCAGGGATAAGTAAGTTGCATATCAGGTACATGGGAAGAATGTTGGCCCGGACTGTATAACTGGGTCCAAAGAACAATTCCTTCGTGACTTTGTGTAAATTAATTAGCTCCATTACAACTTTGTTAGATCTCTGACCTCTTACACATCCATGATTTTCTCCACTTCAGGCATACCCTTCACTGATTAAGCTCTGACATATCCCCCTTCACCTGTCTCCACCTTTCCAAATCTCGCCCTGCTCCTTTGAGGCAACACCTGAGAATTACTCAGGGGGTGGTGAGAGTATGGAACTCACCAGCAAACAGAGTGGTTGAAGCAGAATGGGGTAGCTGGATAAACACATGAAGGATACGTAGACAGACGGCTGGGAGGAGGATGGATCAAACAGAGAGACCCAGATACTCGGGGGTACATTGTTCTTCAAAAGTGCATCGTGGATGGACAGGTGGTAAAGAAGGTGGTTAGCGCATTTGCCTTCATTGCTCAGACCACTGGGTATAGCAGCTGGGACTTCTTGCTGAGGTTGTACAGGACTTCGGTGAGGCCACTTTTAGAGTACCATGTACAGTTGTGATAACCCTGCTATTGGAAGGATGGTATTAAATTGGAGAGGGTTCAGAAAAGATATTGCTAGGACTAGAAGGTTCGAGTTATAAGGAGAGGCTGGAACACTTTTCACTGGAGTTGAGCTTCTAAAGGTTTCTAAAATCACAAGGGTGAATAGGTGATAAGGTGAATAGCAAAGTATTTTCCTGAGGGTGGGGGTGTTCAAATCTGGGGGAGGGCATATTTTTAAGGTGAACAGAGAAAGATTTAAAAGCGTACTGAGGGGCAACTTTATCACACGGAGGGTGGTGCGTACATGGAATGAACTGCCAGAGAAACTGGTCGATGCAGGTACGGTTACAGCATTTAAAAGACATTTGGACAGGTACATGAATAGGAAAGGATCCGAGAGATATGGGCCAAATGCAGGCAATTGGGACTAGTTTAGTTTGAGAAACTTGATCAGCACAGACTAGTTGGACCAGAGGGTGTGTTTCTGTGCTGCCTAACTCTATGACTTTGAGGATTAGCACCAGTACGTCAGGCCAAATGGGAGAAAGTGAGGACTGCAGATGCTGGAGATCGGAGTCGAGAGTGTGATGCTGGAAAAGCGCAGCAGGTCAGGCAGCATCCGAGGAGCAGGGAAATTGATGTTTCAGGTCGGATGAAGGGCTCCCCCCCGAAACGACAATTTTCCTGCTCCTCGGATGCTACCTGACCTGCTGTGCTTTTCCAGCGCCACACTCATGTCAGGCCAAGTGGCCTATTTCTGTGTTGTAAGTTTTAAGTCCTACCTTGCAAACATTAAATTGCTTGTCCGTACCCAAGGCTCAGTATCAGACTCTGTTTTATCACACTCCTGTGAATTCTCTTGTCTTACTTTGTGACATTAAAGTTACTATATGAATGCAAGGTAATTTAGTCATTAATCAAGCTGATAAGGTGAAGGAGGATCTGGTCATGGAATCGCTGTGGTGAACTCTGACCTTTCTGATCCTTGGTCAAGGCAAATGTTGAGATCAGTGGGGATTCCCACTGGGAAAGAATCAGAAACCCAGCTCGGTTGAAGTGGGAAAGCAAAATATTGCCGTTGTTGGAGATTCAAAATTAAAGCAGGAAATGTTAAAAATACTGAATTGGTCTAGCAGTTTCTATAAAGTGAGAGGAACAAGTTAGGGTCAGGATTTTACACTGTGCTCAGGACAGTGTGGTGGAAGATTGAGGTTGAAATGGGTTCTGTGCCCACACTTATTGGCAGTGTGGTCAGCTGAGTAACGTTGCCATAGGTAGTCTATTGACTAACTACCTCTGGGCCTGTTTTGTTACCCTCTTGTTGTGTCTGGGAGGGAGGCCTGAAACCAAATGGGACGAGAGAACAGGTAATGGTTCTATGTTAATTGAGGAGTAGCCGTGTGTGGAGGAAATATAACTCTAACTAGAAATGTCAAGTGTATCTAACCACCATGAAATCTCTGGAATTTAACACGGTGGTCTAATTGACAGCACAGGCACCTCTGGTACTTTACGCCCAGTCAGCAGCTTTGAAGCCCTGGCAATTCTCCCACAAGGAGATATTCAGCTGCCAGGTAACATGGGGAATGCTGAAGGTGAGAAGGGAATGTCCTTTGAGGAGATCATTGTGAGCCTAGTCTGGGGTGAAGGGAGTGATGCTTTCCTTACCCATGGACCTTTCCTCAGGCCGCCACACCTCGAGTAGGCCTCCCTCATCCAGTTTCCATGGTAATGCGCTGTTTAAGCTGACAGCCTCCTCACAACAGTGGGGGGGGGACATATTAATTTAGATTTAACTTAGATTCCCTACAGTGTCGAAACAGGCCCTTCGGCCCAACAAGTCCACACCAACCCTCTGAAGAGTAACCCACCCAGATCCATTTCCTTCTGACTAATGCACCTAACCTATAGGCAATTTAGCATGGCCCATTCACCTGACCTGCACATTTTTGGACTGTGGGGGGAAACCAGAGCACCCGGAGGAAACCCACGCAGACACGGGGAGAATGTGCAAACTCCACACAGACAGTCACAGAGAGATGGTGAGGGCGAAATCACAGCACCATCTGTAAACTGACACTAGTTCTTCAAAAATATCCTGCGTTTGAGAGCCTTCAATCGTTGAGATAAGCAGCAAGCTGATCCAAAAAGCCCTGGCTGAGCAATTGTACTAGGGGCAAGCTGTCTTACCACAGATTGTGTCTATTTCAGCAATGCCCACTTCCCAGGCCACAAAGTGTCTGGTCAAATTTTCGTGGGAGAGGATGAGACGTGATTGAGCTGCTAGTTCAACAGAATGTTATCAAACCCAATTCGGAGTCATTCATATCCGGACTGAGACCGAGACCATGAAATGAAGTCTACTCCAAAACACTTTGTGCAACCATTCACATTCACATTCTTTTGTCCATTAGTTTAGTAGAAGGTTCACATTTTTATCACTGAATCCAAGCTGTCCATCTCAATGCTCCTACTCAGCCCATAAGGACACTGAATAATGCTGAATTTAAACTGAGTGAGGAATAAGTGAAGTTTCTCTTACTGAAAAGCCCCTTTGCTGAATAAGAGAGGAAATATTTCACACTGCATTAGTAAACTCATCAAACCTGTTCTCCCCTGAAATTGATCGGGCTCTGATTTCAGGGTTGCTTTGATTTTTTGGGTTTATTTTTAGTTACCGGTGAGAAGCTGGGGGGATGTAAACAGTTTACTTGAACTGCTGCAGTCTTTGGAGAATGGGGAAACCCACTCAGTATTTGGGAAGGATTTCCAGGACTTTGACCCAGAAACACTGAGGGAAAAATGATATATTTCCAAGGCAGGAGTTTCTTTTTTGTTCTCTTGTGGAATGTGAGCATCGCTGGCTGGGCCAGCGTTTATTGCCCGTCCCTAGTTGCCCTTGAGAAGGTGGGGGTGAGCTGCCTTCTTGAACTGCTGCAGTCCATGTGCTGTAGGTCAACCCACAATGCCCTTAGCCCTCAACTGTCCTTGGGTAAGTAGGCTGTCTGACAGCATTCCTGTTAATGGGCTGGGCATTCAACTGACTGAGACAAAACCGTAATATGATTGAAGAAAGAGAGAGATGAATCAGTTCAGAATTCAGAAATTGGAGGGTCACTGGAAGAGAAAGGTAGGGTGCAAATCATTGAATGAGTGAGAGATGTTGACTGAGAGGCAATCATTGGAAGTTCGGTGGCAAGAATGAATGAATCAGAGATGGTGAGTCAATGTGCATGGGATTCTCTGAATTTGTGTGAGAGTTTAATGAGCACTGTAATCGCCAGGATAATTTCACCAGGAGGAGACAGGGAGGTTTTCAGATGCTGGAGATCAGATTTGGGAGGAGCAGGAATGATGAAGGGCCCCGGCCTGAAACGTCAATTCCCCTGCTCCTTGGATGCTGCCTGACCTGCTGTTCTTTTCCAGCAACAGACTCTCAACTAATTTCACCAGGAGGTTTACCAGCACTATCAGATCTTAAACAGCTGCTGCAATGTGGGAAGAATCTTCAATGAGATAGCTTCCACCAATCTCTCCAGGAACACACGTGGCAACACGTGTGTCAGGTTGACATGTATCTGAGAATTCCTTTTTCTTTTCTATCACCTGATGAAGGAGCGTCACTCCGAAAGCTAGTGTGCTTCCAATTAAACCTGTTGGACTCTAACCTGGTGTTGTGTGATTTTTAACCTTTTCTTTTCTGCTCCTGTTTACCTGGTGAGCCCAGAGACTATGAAGTAGCTGAGGAAGTGGAAGGAATTCTTCTGTGGGAGCCTAAGAGATGATGATCAGCTGATATTTTAATAACTCCTCAGTTAGAGGGCCAATGTAGTGTGAGGCTCCACGCTATGTGAAGGATGTTATGAATTTAAAGAGGTGACAACCCATATTCACTTGGGGCCTGTCCAAGTACATGCAAAACAATTCAGAAACATTTCACTTACCAATAGAACAATGCAACTCACCAAATAATATAATGGAAGTGATTAAAACCGGGAAAGAAGGGGACAAGGTGGACAAAGATGGATTGTTTCTAAACATTAAAGGCCCTGAAGGAGAGACCAGGGGAATGATATAAGTTCAATGGGAGCAGAGGGAGCATAGTCAGGCTATGCAGTTCCCTTTCAGGGTAAGCAACTGAGGCAGAAACAATTTAAAACTCTGTATTAAATTGTACAAAGGTGGATTCGAGGTGGAGTTGGTGGGATATTGGAACCAGAGGAGTTATAAAAGTTAGAAACTTAGAAAGGTTTGCACATTAGCAAGGTAAGTTCGGACACAGACTCACTGGCCAAATGAGTTGTTGCCATGTCAATATTATGGCATTATTCCAGAGAATGTTCCTGGCATTTTATGGCAATTTCCATCTCTACCAGTAGGTAGAATTTGGGAAGGATTGTTTAAGACAGTCACCAACCTTTAGGCCTACCTAGTGATTATTGGTCAAGGATACCTGTTGTATAACAACCATAGAAGAAGCCCTGTTCTTAGGTACCAAGAAGATTAATTGTATGGTAGCAGTATGTATAAATATATTTGGCTGGTGTCGTTACTGGGGCAATAAGAAGCTGGGACAGAATCAATTGTTCAACTAAATACTAAACTCCTTGACTCCGCCCACAGACTGTGTCTAATCAGTGGAATGAGTGGAGTTGATGTGCCTTGCACATTAACCCCATCAGAACCACACCCTTATAGTCCAATAATGTTGACATTGTTTCAGGGCAGTGTGGAACTTTATCTCCAGCATTAGGTATTTAAATATAAAGGGCTGGTGTGTGAACTCAGAATAGAAGATGAATCGCAAATTTTGCTGTAAAAATACAGGAATGACTGGAAAATTACTTGGCTGCAGTCCAAGATGGTGGCAGAGTACGTTTCCATAGCCAGAACTCGTTCAATCTGTCCATTTCATTCCCCTTCTTTTTACCTTCTGTCCTCGGGCAGCACTATCGCTAAAGCTGGGATGAAAGTCAGCGCAGACACCCGGCCTCAGCATGGACTCAAAATCCCAGCCTCAGCGTGGACCCAGACTCCCGGCCTCAGCGTGGACCCAGACCCGGCCTCAGTGTGGACCCAGACACCCGGCCTCAGTGTGGACCCAGACACCCGGCCTCAGTGTGGACCCAGACTCCCGGCCTCAGTGCGGACCCAGACTCCCGGCCTCAGCGTGGACCCAGACTCCCGGCCTCAGTGTGGACCCAGACTCCCGGCCTCAGTGTGGACCCAAACTCCCAGCCTCAGCGTGGACACAGGCTCCTGGCCTCAGTGTGGACACAGACTCCTGGCCTCAGTGTGGACACAGACACCCGGCCTCAGCATGGACCTAGACTCCTGGCCTCAGTGTGGACACAGACACCCGGCCTCAGTGTGGACACAGACACCCGGCCTCAGTGTGGACCCAGGCTCCTGGCCTCAGTGCGGACCCAGACTCCTGGCCTCAGTGTGGACACAGACTTCTGGCCTCAGTGTGGACACAGACTCCCGGCCTCAGTGTGGACCCAGGCTCCCAGCCTCAATGTGGACCCAGACTCCCGGCCTCAGTGCGGACCCAGACTCCTGGCCTCAGTGTGGTCTCTTAACTCCCGGCCCCAGTGTGTTCTCTAATTCCCGGCCTCAGTGTGGTCTCTAACTCCTGGCCTCAGTGTAGTCTCTAACTCCTGGCCTCAGTGTGGTCTCTAATCCCGGTCTCAGTGTGGTCTCTAACTCTCGGCCGAAGTGTGGTCTCTAACTCCCGGCCTCAGTGTGGTCTCTAACTCCCGGCCTCAGTGTGGTCTCTAACTCCCGGCCTCAGTGTAGTCTCTAACTCCTGGCCTCAGTGTGGTCTCTAATCCCGGTCTCAGTGTGGTCTCTAACTCCCGGCCTCAGTTTGGCCTCTAACTCCCGGCCTCAGTGTGGTCTCGAACTCCTGGCCTCAGTGTGGTCTCTAATCCCGGCCTCAGTGTGGTCTCTAACTCCGGGCCTCAGTGTGGTCTCTAACTCCCGGCCTCAGTGTGGTCTCTAACTCCCGGCCTCAGTGTGGTCTCTAACTCCTGGCCTCAGTGTGGTCTCTAACTCTCGGCCTCAGTGTGGTCTCTAACTCCTGGCCTCAGTGTGGTCTCTAATCCTGGCCTCAGTGTGGTCTCTAACTCCCGGCCTCAGTGTGGTCTCGAACTCCCGGCCTCAGTGTGGTCTCTAACTCCCGGCCTCAGTGTGGTCTCTAACTCCCGGCCTCAGTGTGGTCTCTAACTCTCGGCCTCAGTGTGGTCTCTAACTCCTGGCCTCAGTGTGGTCTCTAACTCCTGGCCTCAGTGTGGTCTCTAATCCTGGCCTCAGTGTGGTCTCTAACACCCGGCCTCAGTGTGGTCTCTAACTCCCGGCCTCAGTGTGTTCTCTAATACCCGGCCTCAGTGTGGTCTCTAATCCCGGCCTCAGTGTGGTCTCTAACTCCCGGCCTCAGTGTGGTCTCTAACCCCCGGCCTCAGTGTGTTCTCTAATTCCCGGCCTCAGTGTGGTCTCTAATCCCGGCCTCAGTGTGGTCTCTAACTCCCGGCCTCAGTGTGGTCTCTAACTCTCGGCCTCAGTGTGGTCTCTAACTCCTGGCCTCAGTGTGGTCTCTAATCCTGGCCTCAGTGTGGTCTCTAACTCCCGGCCTCAGTGTGGTCTCTAACTCCCGGCCTCAGTGTGGTGTCTAACTCCCGGCCTCAGTGTGGTCTCTAATCCCGGCCTCAGTGTGGTCTCTAACTCCCGGCCTCAGTGTGGTCTCTAACTCCTGGCCTCAGTGTGTTCTCTAATTCCCGGCCTCAGTGTGGTCTCTAATCCCGGCCTCAGTGTGGTCTCTAACTCCCGGCCTCAGTGTGGTCTCTAACTCCCGGCCTCAGTGTGGTCTCTAACTCCCGGCCTCAGTGTGTTCTCTAATTCCCGGCCTCAGTGTGGTCTCTAATCCCGGCCTCAGTGTGGTCTCTAACTCCCGGCCTCAGTGTGGTCTCTAACTCTCGGCCTCAGTGTGGTCTCTAACTCCTGGCCTCAGTGTGGTCTCTAATCCTGGCCTCAGTGTGGTCTCTAACTCCCGGCCTCAGTGTGGTCTCTAACTCCCGGCCTCAGTGTGGTCTCTAACTCCCGGCCTCAGTGTGGTCTCTAATCCCGGCCTCAGTGTGGTCTCTAAATCCTGGCCTCAGTGAGGTCTCTAATCCCGGCCTCAGTGTGGTCTCTAACTCTCGGCCGAAGTGTGGTCTCTAACTCCTGGCCTCAGTGGTCTCTAATCCCGGCCTCAGTGTGGTCTCTAACTCCGGGCCTCAGTGTGGTCTCTAATCCCGGCCTCAGTGTGGTCTCTAACTCTCGTCTCTAACTCCTGGCCTCAGTGGTCTCTAATCCCGGCCTCAGTGTGGTCTCTAACTCCGGGCCTCAGTGTGGTCTCTAATCCCGGCCTGAGTGTGGTCTCTAACTCCTGGCCTCAGTGTGGTCTCTAACTCCTGGCCTCAGTGTGGTCTCTAACTCCTGGCCTCAGTGTGGTCTCTAATCCTGGCCTCAGTGTGGTCTCTAACTCCCGGCCTCAGTGTGGTCTCTAACTCCTGGCCTCAGTGTGGTCTCTAATCCTGGCCTCAGTGTGGTCTCTAACTCCCGGCCTTAGTGTGGTCTCTAACTCCCGGCCTCAGTGTGGTCTCTAACTCCCGGCCTCACTGTGGTCTCTAATCCCGGCCTCAGTGTGGTCTCTAAATCCTGGCCTCAGTGTGGTCTCTAATCCCGGCCTCAGTGTGGTCTCTAACTCCCGGCCTCAGTGTGGTCTCTAACTCCCGGCCTCAGTGTGTTCTCTAATTCCCGGCCTCAGTGTGGTCTCTAACTCCCGGCCTCAGTGTGGTCTCTAACTCCCGGCCTCAGTGTGGTCTCTAATCCCGGCCTGAGTGTGGTCTCTAACTCCTGGCCTCAGTGTGGTCTCTAACTCCTGGCCTCAGTGTGGTCTCTAACTCCTGGCCTCAGTGTGGTCTCTAATCCTGGCCTCAGTGTGGTCTCTAACTCCCGGCCTCAGTGTGGTCTCTAACTCCTGGCCTCAGTGTGGTCTCTAATCCTGGCCTCAGTGTGGTCTCTAACTCCCGGCCTTAGTGTGGTCTCTAACTCCCGGCCTCAGTGTGGTCTCTAACTCCCGGCCTCACTGTGGTCTCTAATCCCGGCCTCAGTGTGGTCTCTAAATCCTGGCCTCAGTGTGGTCTCTAATCCCGGCCTCAGTGTGGTCTCTAACTCCCGGCCTCAGTGTGGTCTCTAACTCCCGGCCTCAGTGTGTTCTCTAATTCCCGGCCTCAGTGTGGTCTCTAACTCCCGGCCTCAGTGTGGTCTCTAACTCCCGGCCTCAGTGTGGTCTCTAATCCCGGCCTCAGTGTGGTCTCTAAATCCTGGCCTCAGTGTGGTCTCTAATCCCGGCCTCAGTGTGGTCTCTAACTCTCGGCCGAAGTGTGGTCTCTAACTCCTGGCCTCAGTGGTCTCTAATCCCGGCCTCAGTGTGGTCTCTAACTCCGGGCCTCAGTGTGGTCTCTAACTCCTGGCCTCAGTGTGGTCTCTAATCCCGGCCTCAGTGTGGTCTCTAACTCCTGGCCTCAGTGTGGTCTCTAATTCCCGGCCTCAGTGTGGTGTCTAACTCTCGGCCGAAGTGTGGTCTCTAACTCCTGGCCTCAGTGGTCTCTAATCCCGGCCTCAGTGTGGTCTCTAACTCCGGGCCTCAGTGTGGTCTCTAACTCCTGGCCTCAGTGTGGTCTCTAATCCCGGCCTCAGTGTGGTCTCTAACTCCTGGCCTCAGTGTGGTCTCTAACTCCTGGCCTCAGTGTGGTCTCTAACCCCTGGCCTCAGTGTGGTCTCTAATCCTGGCCTCAGTGTGGTCTCTAACTCCCGGCCTCAGTGTGGTCTCTAACTCCTGGCCTCAGTGTGGTCTCTAATCCTGGCCTCAGTGTGGTCTCTAACTCCCGGCCTCAGTGTGGTCTCTAACTCCCGGCCTCAGTGTGGTCTCTAACTCCCGGCCTCACTGTGGTCTCTAACTCCCGGTCTCAGTGTGGTCTTGAACTCATGGCCTCAGTATGGTCTCTATCTCTCGGCCTCAGTGTGGTCTCTAACTCCCAGCCTCAGTGTGGTCTCTAACTCCCGGCCTCAGTGTGGTCTCTAACTCCCGGCCTCAGTGTGGTCTCTAACTCCTGGCCTCAATGTGGTCTCTATCTCCTGGCCTCAGTGTGGTCTCTAACTCCCGGCCTCGAGATGACGCCCAGCGCGGTCTGCGTTTGCTTCGCTACTGTTCTGAACTCTTATTTCTCTGAATTTCTAGTTTATTGCTGTATTTTTTTTCTTTTTTTTTTCTTTTTGTTTCCTAATAGTTTATACTTAAGAATCTGTACATTGGTACCTAAGGTGCTGCCATAAGTGGCAACTTGAAAATTATTCACAGTACTCATTTGTGTGTATGTCACAATAAAGCTAATTCTAAAAGTCTTTACAAGACCTGGAAAAAATATGATGCACTGACTGGGGTACGGGCTGGAACTCAGTAAGCAGATTCTTCAGTTACAGAGGGTAGTGGGGTGGGGCACAATCTGCACATTTCCGTGACTCTTTAATTCTATGAAAATACCTTGACGAAATAGTGGCTTTTTGCTCATTTATACACAGAGGAATTGTTGAGTATCAATTAAATGCCTTAGTGACTGATAATCAGTGTTTCTGTCAGGATTTATGTATCCCTGGAGCACACTCAGCATCTAATATTAAGAGAAAGAGCAACAGTGTGATATTTCAACACTGGGTGATCTGAAGTTAATGGATTGGGATGTGTTGACCAGCTAGGGAGGTACCAAAGGCAAGGGTGAAGATTTTGATCAGCAACTGGGTTGTGGTTTTGCTGCAGTTTGGTGATATTACAGAGATTGAAAAGGACAGTCTTAGCAATGGCGTGAGTATATGACCGGAGCTGATCATTGGGTTGAACATTGTTACTTACTCTATTGAAGATTGCTCAGATTCTGCTTGTGTATTTGTTTTGTGTTATTATGGACAAAGTGCTGAATGAGGCCTGAGGAGCTGAGCCTAGCCTGATTGAGAATCTGGATTTTATCGATTGTCTGGTTCTGGCTACAGGTTACTATTTGAATTTGCCTGGAAATGTTAAAGCAGACTCTGCAATGTTCACAGTGCAAATAATGTATTGGATGTTGAGCACAATGTTTGCTGACACACTGTTGAAGAAATTAAGGAAGGGAACTTGCAGGTTCTCAGAGCCAGCACCAGAGCTTCTGGGAGAAGATGACCAGAGGGTTTGCATTGCCCTTTAACCCCAGGAAGGATACCACCTTGTCCTTCCAACCCTTTCTCTTTGTCCTCAGAATCAGAGGGTTACAGTTTTGAGTCTCACCCAGAGCCTGAGCACAAAAGTCAAGGATAACCCTCCAGTGCAGTATTGTGGGAGCACTGTATTGTTGGAGGAGCCATCCTTTGGTTCAGGCATTAACTGGATTCCCAATTGCCTGTAAAGCACTTTGATCATGAAAGGTGCCACACAAATGAAAATCTTTCTGTTGTCTTCCTGAAGTAGCTGATGCTCCTCTGTCAGGTCATCACATTGATCATCCAACTCTGGGAGGTGCCTTGCACAAGCCCTTCCTTTCAGGATGGTGCTGAACACGGTGAAGAGTCTAGCACATACTCTTAAGGCAAAGTCATCAGAGAATTTTCTCATTGACTTGCCTGTCACAAAGATCGAGACCATCCAATTGGTCACCACTATTGGCAACTCTCCTTTCCATTGGACTTGTTTCAGGGTAACTCTGTGCCCAAGATCCTGAACTTGGATCTCTTTATTGTTCTTCTCCTATCTCCGATTGAAAGGTTTGCAAAGGTGAACCGATCAAGAGTTTTATTCTCTGAGAAGGGTCTGATGATGAGAGATTTCAAGGTGTGAGGGGCAACACCTGAACAGTGCAAACTATTTCACAGTGAATAGGAACGAGGAGAGGTTGGAGGGTTAGCAGTTCAGTTTGCTGCTTGGTTTTTTGGACTGTTCATATGATTTCTTTAAGTACAGAGTATCACTGGATTAGTGGTCTAGAGGTCTAGGCACTGGAGACATGGTTGAGGCACTGGTCTAGGTTCAGGTCTAGGCACTGGGGACATGGTTCAGTCCCCACCAGGGCAAATGGTGCGATTTAAATTCAGTCAGCTCAAGTCTGGAATATAAAGCTGGACTCAGTGACAATGACTGTGAAATCCATCATTGTTTGTTGTAAATCCTATCGGTAGATTTCCTTAAGGGAAGGAAATCTACCATCCTTACCTGGTCTGGTAACTCCAGTAACTTCAGATCCATAGCAATCCTCCAGTAACTGCCTTTGAAATGGTCAAACAAGCTGTTCAATTCAAGGGCACTTGGGGATGGACAATAAATACTGGCCCTGTCAGTACTACTCATATCTCATGAGAGAATTAAGGAAGAAAAGATCTTTATGTTATTTTGCACATCTGAGTGCACATTAATTTACTGGGATCAGTGTGATGGCACAGCTTAGAGAGAACTTGGTGCAGTAGGTGAGTTGGTTCACACTGTTCAGGTGTTGCCCCTCACACCTTGAAATCTTTCATCATCAGACCCTTCTCAGAGAATAAAACTCTTGATCGGTTCACCTTTGCAAACTACCATCCTGTTTTCAACCTACCATTCCTCTCCAGGGTCCACGTCTCAAATCAGCACCCACTTTTCCTTAACTTCCATGATTCATGCAGATTAGGTTTAAAACTTTGTTACTGAACTGAACTGGAACTCTGTCGTGTCAGTCGTGACATTCTATGTGACAAAGGTAAATGTGCCCTTCTAATTTCTCCAAACCTGCCTTCAGCCTTTCACCTGCTTCACCATCCTCCCCAGGCCCTCTCCACCATTATCCAGCTGAGTGGGTCAGCTCCCGTCTGGTTCCATTCTTATCTGATTCCTGATGAAGGGCTTTTGCTCAAAACGTCGATTTTCCTGCTCTTCGGATGCTGCCTGACCTGCTGTGCTTTTCCAGCACCACTCTAATCTTGACTCTAATCTCCAGCATCTGCGGTCCTCACTTTCGCCCCCATTCTCATTTACCTGCGCCAAGCTGAGTCATATTTCTATGTTTCTGTCTGGTTTATGTTTCTTGCTGTTTTCTGTACGAGACTTATTATAGCTCCATAAGGTATTGACTGGATAAATTATACTTTTATGTGTTTTTTTTATTTGGAGCCTGGTCATGACCCAGAAGCTGAATTGTAATCTTGTGTTTTGAATATTCATTTAGCATTTGCATTTGTTCTAGATGCTCTTCAACAATTACTTGGAGAGGTGTGTACTCATTGGTTTTGATTGTGGACTTAACATTTAAAGCGATTTGAATTATGTATGTGAAGATTATGCTATCAAATTAGATTGTGGATTCGATCCCCTTTGGATGTGAATTAGTTTTGTTTTTATAATTTGTGCATGGAAGTTAATCAGATTTCAAGATCCAACTCGGGCACAGTTGAAGCTAATGTCATGGCCCTGTTTCAGCCAACTGAGAGCCCAGGTGGAAACTCAGTGTAACATCTCACCTGAAAGACTGCACTTCCAACTGTACAACATTCTCTCAGTACCATTTCTCTCGATTTTGTGCTCAAGCCCCAGAAGTGAGCTTTGAATCCATGACATTCCGACCCACATGGAGTGCTACCAGCTCAGCTACAGCAAGCACAAGAAGAGAACATTCTGTGATCTGATCAAAGGTGGCTGCGATTAAGTGGCAGGTGCCGATAATGCAATGGAAGCATTTGTGGCAATGGAACAAGAGACAACACGACTTCCAACCCCCAGCTGTTGGTAAACAAACAGGGCACTGCTTCTGAGCTGGAATTGCTGGGCTTAGTGTTCAGTCCAGGAAGCTGTGCAAATTGAAAGCAAGTTTTACATTTCTCAAGTTTCAGATTAACCTCCTTGGAACATTGTTGGAGGTGAAGGGCAGAATAGGACCTATAATTAAAAACACAACCTGAACTGACAAAAGGGAAAATTTTGCTTGCCAAACCTTATTGCATTTAACATCGAACTTAGAACATTACAGCACAGTACAGGCCCTTCAGCCCTCGATATTGCACTGACCTGTGAGACCAATCTGAAGCCCATCCAACCTACACTATTTCATTATCATCCATATGTTTATTCACTGACCATTTAATTACCCTTAATGTTGACAAGTCTATTATGGCTGCAGGCAGTGTGTTCCACATCCTTACTACTCTCTGAGTAAAGAAACTACCTCTGACATCTGTCCTATGTCTATCCTCCCTCAATTTGAAGCTATGTCCCATCAGGCTAGCCATCACCATCTGAGGAAAAAGGCTCTCACTGTCCACCCTATCTACTCCTCTGAGCATCTTGTATGTCTTATTAAGTCACCTCTAAACCTTCTTCTCTCTAATGAAAACAGCCTCAAGTCCCTCAGCCTTTCCTCATAAGACCTTCCCTCCATACCAGGCAACATCCTTGTAAATCTCACTCTGAACCCTTTCCAAATCTTCCACATCCTTCCTAAGATGCGGTGACCAGAACTGTACGCAATACTCCAAGTACAGCCACACCAGAGTTTTGTACAGATGCAACATGGCCTCATGGTTCAAAAACTCAATCCCTCTACCATTAAAAGCTAACACACTGTATGCCTTCTTAACAACCCTATCAACCTGGGTGGCAACTTTCAGGGATCTATCTACAAAGACACTGAGATCTCTCTGCTCATCTACATCACCAAGAATCTTACCATTAGCCCAGTACTCTGTATTCCTGAGACTCCTTCCAAAGTGAATCACCTCACACCTCACATTTCTTCAGGCAGTAACAGGGAAAGTAGGCAATGCTAATATATTAGATGTTACATATTTGGATTTTCAAAGGATAAGGTCCCACATATTAGACTCAGGAATAAAACCATCATGACCAGTGGCAGGATGGTTTGCTAGCTTTCAAGACAGAAGACAAGGAGGGAGGCAGGACTAGTTACACAGTAACTGAAAGTGAGATTCTGCAAGGGTCAGTGCCAAACCACAGCTATTCACAATTTATGTTCGGCTCTGGGATCAAACACAATTTCTGATTTGACGATTGACATCAATGTTTCTTTTTGCTGGGAGGAACGAGGTGGACTACAGCAAATTATGAGCATAATAAATTGAAGAATGGGAAAATAATTGGCAAGTGGAGTTCAATGCAGATTTTACATTTTGGTAAGAGGAATATGGAGGTCACTCGTTAGTTGTAAGGTGCAGGTCTAGGTGTGGTAGAGGAATAAAGGAACCTTGGACAATGCATACATCACTCAAAGGCACGCCAGGTTGATAAAGCCACAAGAAGATCCAACGACCTTCAGGCATTTTTTCTAGAAGGCTAGCATTGAAAAGTAGGGGAGTTATTGTTTATGTACATTGTTAATATCATTTGTTGTAAGTTTGGGTTTTTGGATTCTGCACTAGTGAAAGATTTGGATTTTTTCTATTAATAATGTAATAGTTAATAATTTTTCTATGAATTAATAATGTAATTAATTAATAATTAACCAGTATTTCTGTGACCAGAGTGATTTATTTTTAAACAGTTTGTGACCTAGCTTTAGAATTTGAGTTTATTTGTATTGCAGTAAGAGTTTACAACTGAGCAAGAAGGGGTAACACAGTAGCACAATGGTTCACACTGCTGCCTCACAGCACCAGGGACACACTTTGGCTACTGTCTGTGTGAAATTTGCACATTCTCTCTGTGTTCTGTGTGGGTTTCCTCCAAGTTTCTTCCCACAGTCCAAAGATGTGCAGGTTAGGGTGGTTTGGCCACGCTAATTGTCTGTAGTGTCCAGAGATGTGTCGGTTAGGTTGGTTAGCCATGAGGAATGCAAGATTATAGGGGTGAGGTCTGGGTGGGATTCCCTTCAGAGGGGTGGTATGGACCCAATGAGCTGAATGGCCTGCTCATAGAGATTCTGTGATTTTATAACAAGGTACAGTTAAAAGTAAGCAAAATAAAACCAAAAGCTGCAGATGCTGGAAATCGGAAATGAGCAGAAATTGCTGAAAAAAACTCATCAGCAGGTCTGACAGAATCTGAGGAGAGAAAGCAAAGTTAATGTTTTAGGTCCGGTGATCTGCAGAGTTTGTCCCACAATTTCAGTTTTTGTTTGCTATGGTTTAGAAGGGCAGCCAGTTGCTTTGAGAGAGAGTTTGCCCTTAGTTTTACTCTGGATTTTGAACCGTGCTGTAAATTGTTTGGGTGAGAAACGATTCATTATTGCTTCTGAGAGGAAACGGCAAGAGTAAAATTTGATGAGCTTAGAATAAAGAATTGCTGATAGTTTGAGACCAGAAATGTTTGAATAAAACTCTCAAGAGGCTACTGAAAGGGCAGCAAATTCAGGTTCGAGTGTATGACGAGCTCTAGGAAGAAACTATCTGCTATTCTAGTTATCACAAGTGAGTTAAATGCAGTGAGTTGTTAGACACTGAGAGTCTGGTGTAGGTATTGTATCTTTGAGTGGTATCTTTGGCTATGGTATCGGGGTGTTTGGGTAGGATACAAAAGCTGTGTTTTTTTTTACAAATAAGTGTTTGGGGATTAATTATAAGTGATGATTGCTTTTTTTTCATTTATTTCTTTTGTTAATAAAATGTTTTATTATGAAATCAAAATCTGCAGATTAGTTATTTTTCAGTGAGAGATCACTTCATTAAAAACAAACCAAAACAAATTATGGTCTCACAAGTCAGGTATCGGTCTGAGATCTGACATTCAATAATACCATCGTGTGGGATCCTGACACTAAACCTGGATTGAACATTAGTTAGACCCCATTTAGATTATCCTGTGCAAGTATGGCAGACACATTATGTAAAATGGATAAGGGCACAGAGAAGGAAAACAGAAGATTGGAAAGAATGATTCCAGAATTGCATGAGTATGCATATCTAATAAGAATTGACAGACTTAACTATCTTTTCTCTTGAACAAAGGTTTGTGGAGATCTAACAGTGGTCTTTAAAGCCATGAAAAGTTTTCCAGAGGGAATATTTTCTATTGCAGGGGCTCAGTGGTTAGCACTGCTGCCTCACAGTGCCATGGACCCAGGTTCGATTTCAGCCTCGGGCGACTGACTGTGTGGAGTCTGCACATTCTCCCCGTGTCTGCGTGGGTTCCCTCCGGGTGCTCCGGTTTCCTCCCACACTCCAAAGATGTGCAGATTAGGTAGATTGGCGATGGGAAATTGCTCACAGTGTTCAGGGGTGTGTAGGTTAGGTGGAGAAATCTTGGAAATGCAGAGATATAGGGATAGGGTAGGGGGGGTGGGTCTGAGTTGTAGTTTGGGCTCAATGGGCCGAATGGCCTGCTTCCACACTGTAAGCATTCTATGAAAGAGCATCACCAGAGGCCATACATTTATGATAGTCTCCAATAAGTCCAGTCGTGGTGATTTAGATTAAAGGAATGAAGTGATGGTTGCTACATTTGCTGATAATATAAAGCTGGGTAGAAAAGTGAGTGTAAAAAGGACATCAGGTTAGATTAAAGGAGTGAGAAAGGTCAAGCAAATGGAGTGCAATGTGGAAAGGTAAGAAGTTTCCATTTTGACAGAAAGAAAAATAAAGAAGCATATTATGTAAACACAATGAGGTCGTAGAGCTTTGAGAGATCTGAGTGTCCTAGTGCATGAAGATTAACATACAGCTGCAGCAAGTAATCAGGAAAGCAAATGGAATGTTATGTTTTATTGCAAAGGGATTTGAATGCAAGAACAGAGAGCATATGCTTCTATTATACAAGGCATTTGTAAGACTGCATTCGGAATACTGTCAACAGTATGGAAGGATGTTAACATGTTGGAAGCAATTGCACAAATGTTTGCAGCTTTCTAATCCCTGGAATGAGCAGATTGTTTTATGAGGAAATGCTAGACAGACTAGGCATATATCCTCTGGAATTAGTGATGACTGAATTAAATCATTTAAGATTCTGAGGAGACTTGACTGGGTGGATGTTGATAGTATATTTCCTCTCCTGGGAAAATCTAAAAGCAGGCATCATAATTTAAAAATAAGGGGACACCCATTAAAACAGCAATTAGATTATCTACAATGTGGAAACAGGCCCTTCAGCCCACACTGACCCCCCAAAGAGTAGCCCACCCAGACCCATCTCCCTCTGACTAATGCACCTAACACTAGCGGCAATTTAGCATGGCCAATTCA
Source organism: Chiloscyllium plagiosum (assembly GCF_037043375.1). Classification (NCBI taxonomy): domain Eukaryota; kingdom Metazoa; phylum Chordata; class Chondrichthyes; order Orectolobiformes; family Hemiscylliidae; genus Chiloscyllium; species Chiloscyllium plagiosum. The sequence continues at coordinate 49,700,007 of NW_028270170.1, read as the reverse complement.
CCTGCCCTGCACATCTTTGGATGAAGCCCACACAGACTTGGGGAGAATGTGCAAACTCCACACAGACAGTCACCCGAGGCTGGAATTGAACCTAGGACCTTAGTGCTGTGAGGCAGCAGTGCTAACCACTGAGCCACCGTGCCATTCATGAGGAAGCATGTTTTCCATTTGTGAATCTTTGGAATTCCCTTCCTCAAAAAGATAGTGGATGCAGAATCTGTAAATATTTTGAAGAGAGAGGTAGATAGATTCTCAATTCCCAATGAAGGCGACAGCAGTGGATGTGGTATGGTCTGTTCCTCACTGCCATCGCAGCCGTGTCCTGGTAGGTCATCCTCAGCAGCTTCAGCGACGTGATGGGTCTACCCAGGATTCCAATGGCCCGGATTAGCGGCAGGCTTGGCAATGAGGTGGGTGGGTGTAATGGTGGATGTTATGTCTGATTCTTCAGCGGTGCAGAATGTGGGTCCTGCCTTTTTCTTGAAAATGAATTTTGTCTTAATTTAATTTTTTCAATATATATGATGTCTGTTATTAATAGAGGTGCTGGAGAATGGCGATTTAAACACTTTTCACTGTATCTTTTTGCAAAAATACAAGCAACAATAAATTACTATTCTGTTAAATGAACATAGGAGATATGGCTAGTAAGTTTGCAAATGACACCAAAATTGGAGGTGTAGTGGACAGCAAAGACGGTTATCTCAGGTTACAACAGTCAGATGAGTCAATGGGCTGAGGAGTGGCAGATGGAGTTTAATTTAGATAGACATTAGGTGCTGTATTTTGGAAAGGCAAATCAGGGCAGAACCTATGGTAAGATCTTAGGGCGTGCTGCAGAACAAAGAGACCTTGGAGTGCAGCTTCATAGCTCCTTGAAAGTAGAGTCACAGGTAGATAGGATAGTGAAGAAGGCGTTTGGTATGCTTTTCTTTATTGGTCAGAGTATTGAGTACAGCAGTTGGGAGGTCATGTTGCAGCTGTACAGGACATTGGTTAGGCCACTGTTGGAATATTGTGTGCAATTCTGGTCTCCCTCCTATATGAAGGATGTTGTGAAACTTGAAAGAGTTCAGAAAAGATTTACGAGGATGTTGCCAGGGTTGGAGAGTTTGAACTATAGGAAGAGGTTGAATAGGCTGGGACTGTTTTCCCTGGAGTGTTGGAGGCTGAGGGGTGACCTCTCGAGGTTTATAAAATCATGAGGGGCATGGATAGGATGAATTGCCAAGGTCTTTTTCCTAGGGTAGCGGAGTCCAAAACTACATGGCATGGATTTAGGGTGAGAGGGGAAAGATTTAAAAGGGACCTGAGGGACAACTTTTTCACGCAGAGGATGGTGCGTGTACGGAACGAGCTGCCAGAGAATGTGGTGGAGGCTGGTACAATTACAACATTTGAAAAGCATTTGGATGGGTACATGAATAGGAAGGGTTTAGAGGGATATGGGCCAAGTGCTGGCAAATGGGACTAGATTAATTTAGGATATCTGGTTGGCAGGGACAAGTTGGACCGAGGGTTTGTTTCCGTGCTGTACATCTCTATGACTCTTTGACTCTACTGTTCTATTCATATCCAAAGAATCTCCTGCAATGGTTTCTCTTCCTAGTCCCATATTGTTGCCTCTAGGATCCCTCAGGATTTATCTTCAGCTTCTCCTATTTATAATCTCTCAGCAACATAGCTAAAAGCATAGCGTTAGTTTTCATATCAATGCTAATGACACCAGCTACACCTCAGTGCCTTCCTCTGTCCCTCCATTGTCTCTAAGCTGTCAAACATTGTGTTCAACATCCATACTAAATGAACAGAAATTTTCTCTGATTAAATACTGGGGAAACTAAAGCTCTTGCCTTCAGTTCCCACTCCAGGCTATATTCCCAACATCATCCTGTTCTCAGGTAACGAGCTGAAATAAAACCAGTTTGCTCCTTTTATGTTCTCCTCAACCCAGTGATCGGCTCGGACTGTCCATTTCATTTCCCGACTCCACTGAATAGCTTCAACCCATCAGTTGATCAAAAGCTTCATCAAGCCCTTTAGTACCTCAAGCCCTTTAGTACCTCAAGCTTTGCTGCATGCACAATGGTTGTCCCATCTTAATCCATCAACTTCAGGTTATCTAAAGGTTTGGATCTTAACTTGCATCAATTCCTGTTCCTGCAACACCTTGTGCTCACTGACCCAAACTGTGTCCGACCTAAGCAAAGCCTCGATGTTTAAAATTCTCATTCATGTTTTTATGCCTCTCCAAAGTCTCACTCCATCCTGCCTCCATCTCCTTCAGCCCCACAACCCACTGAGAAAACTATTCAATCCATTTTGGCTTCACGTCAATTCCCAATTTTAATCAGTCCATTATTGGGATTTGTACTTTCAGATACTTAGGCCTGTTTGGAAAAATGTGTTTGTACATTGTACACATGTGGCTTACCATAGTTGTGCAGCCTCTGTGGTAACATGTCTGCATTTTAGAAGGTAGTTGCTATGAAGCACATGAAACACAAAGCCAGAAGGATAACTTGAAAGTCGGAATGTAAATTGTGAAGAGGACAGAAAGAGGCTATGGAGAGGTGTGGAAAGGTCATTTGAGTAGACAAAGATGTGAGAAATGGAGTACTATATGGGAAAGTGTGAAATTGTCCATTTGGTGGAAGAATAAAAAAGAAGCATATTATTTGAACGGTGAGAGATCGCACTGAGATACAAAGGGACCTCAAAATGTCTTGGTGCATCTATTGCAAAAGGTTAGTATACAAGTAGAGCAAGTAATTGGGAAGCTAATAGAATATTATCATTTATCATGGGGAAAATGCTTTTGTTATACAGAGTACCGTGTACATTAATAATCACCTTAATGAAGGCAGGATGTAAATGCTAGAGACAGTTCAAAGCAAGTTCACTAGATTAATACCAGGAATGGGAGGGTTGTCTTACGAGGAATGGTTGGACAGGCCAGGATCCACTGGAGTTTAGAAAAAAATAAGAAATGAGTTGGTTGAAACACAAAAGATCCTGCCAAGTCTTGACAGGCTGGAGTGGGGGAAAGGATAATTCCTCTTGTGGGAGAATCTAGAACAAGGAGTCACTGGTTAAAAATCAGGGCTGGCCCACTTGAAACTCAGATGAGGCAATCATTTTGTCCCTCAGATCTTCATGAGTCTTCAGAACTCCCTTCCTGAAAAGATGGTGGAAGCAAAATCTTTAAATATTTAAGGTAGAGGTGGACAGAATCTTATTAAACAAAGGGGTAAAAGGTTATCAGGGATACAAGGTGCACTGCAGAAATTCAACCCCTGACAGCATCCCCGTCACATTCAGATAACCCTTCCCTTGACCACACCACCCCAGTTACCATCTGATTAAGTCTATCCCTTCACCCACTTATCTTACTCTGTCTCTATTCACTGAGGATTTGGGAGCTGTAAAGTTACTTAATTCCTGAAATAGAGCAGTTGGTGCTGTAAAAATGGGGTGAGATTTGGCTTCGCCCCGTGATCCTACATTACAAGGGTTTCGCTCCACACATGTGAGGCCTCTGGCATCTAAACCCAGGCCCAAAGAAGCAGAGTGTAGACGCAGAGTAAGAAAATAGGTACAGGAACAACAATCCAGTAATGATAGCTGTTTTTGGAAGACTTGGGCCATTGTAAATAATCCCATTCATCAGAAATCAGATGTATCAATGAACATGCAATTGGGAGCCCTGTGGAAGTTCAAATGTGTGGAACTGGAGGAGAGTTGCCAAGGAACCTATTATATCTGAGAGTCAATCTTCATGCCCCCTGCAAAACTCCCCCTTTTCTCCAACTCTGATTTGCAGACATTGGACAATTTTCTGTATTCACTGGGGGATGTGGGCTTTGGCTGGGCGAATGTTGGTTCCCCATCCCTCGTTGCCCTTGAGAAGGTGGGGGTGAGCTGCCTTCTTGAACCACTGCAGTCCATGTGCTGCAGACCCACAATGACTTGGGAGGGGATTTCAGGAATTTGACCCAGAAACACTGAAGGAATGGCGATATATTCCCAAGTCAGAATGGTGAGTGCCTTGGACAGGAACCTACAGGGATTCCTATGTATATACTGCCCTGGTCCTTCCAACTGGCAGTAGTCATGGGTTTGGAAGGTGCTGTCTAAGGATCTTTGGTGAATTTCTACAGTGCATCTTGGAAGGAGTAAGCACTGCTGCTACTGAGCTCCAGTGATGGAGGGTATGAATGTTTCTGGATGAGGTACCAGTCAAGTGTGTTGATTTCTTCTGGACAATGTTAAGCTTCTTATTGGATAACAATCAACAGCCATTTCATGTCATCATTAGATTTTTATTTGCAGACTTTTATTGAATTCAAATTCCATCATCTTCTGTGATGGGATTCAAACCTGGTTCCCACAGGGATTGCCTGAATAATTAGACCAGTGACAATGCCAATGCACCATCACCTCTGCTTTAGGAACGTTTTTTTTTTAAAGAAATGTTAAAGTTTAGTCTAGTGTCTGAGTAATGTTACAAAACACCAGTCACATCCAAAAACCCAGACAATGCACCATCCCAGCCCCCAAAGCTCCGGCAACACATGGATAAAGCAGCCTTCCATGTGGAATCCAATCCACCAGCTTAAACATTCACCTCTCTGTCAGACACACAGTGGCATTGCAGCAGCTCCCCAACCCTTCCCCAATCACACCTTCCATCATGCTGCCTATATAATCGAAAAGTACCTGGATGTTTGTGTCTCACAAATTTGATTGAGCTTTTTGAGAATGTGATCAAGAAGATAGATGAGGGTAGGGTGGTAGATACTGTCTATATGGACTTTAGTAAGGCTTTTCTCACGGTTCTGCATGGTAGACTGGTTAGTAAAGTTAGGTCGCATGGGATTCAGGGAGAGTTTATCAAAGAGACATAAAATGAGCTTGAAGCTAGTAGACAGATGGTGGTGGGGGAGGGTTGTTTTTCAGACTGGAGACCTGTGATAAGCAATGTTCCACAGGAATCAGAGCTGGGTCCACTTTGTCTGTCATCAATATAAGCGATCTGGATGAGTACATAGGAGTCAGGGTTAGTACGTTTTCAGATAACACCAAAATTGGTGGCATAGTAGATAGTGAAGAAAGTTATCTAAGATTATAAAGTGACCTTGAACAATTGGGCCAATGGGTCGAGGAGTGGCAGGTGGAGTTTAATTTAGATAAATGTGCGGTGTTACATTTTGCCAAGATAACCAAGAGCAGGATGTACACAGTTGACAGTGAGGCCCCGGGGCATGTTGTCAAACAGAGAGAGACCTAAGGGGTTCAGCTACATAGTTCCTTGAAAGTTGGGTCACAGGTGAAGAAGGTTTGGCATGTTTGCCTTCATTGCTCAGACCATTGAGTGTCGGAGTTGGGACGTCATGTTGCAATGTACAGGACCTTGGTTAGGCCACTTCTGGAATGCTGTGTATTATTCTGGTCACTCTGCTATAGGAAGGATATTATTAAACTGGAGAAGATGCTGGAAAGATTTGCAAGGGTGTTGCCGTGACTGGAGGATTTGATGTATAAGAGAGGTTGGATAGGCTGGGACATTTTTTCACTGTAGCATAAGAGGTTGAGGATGACCTAATAGAGGTTTATAGGATCATGAGGGACATGGATAAGGTGGTTAGCAAAGGTCTTTTTCCCTAAGGCAGTTCAAACCTGAGGAAATAATTTTAAGGTGAGAGGAGAAAGATTTAAAAGGGAGCTGATGGGCAGCCTTTGTCACACAGAGAGTTGTGCGTGTGTTGGAATGAGATGCCAGAGGAAGTAATAGATGCTGGTACAGCTACAACATTGAAAGGCATTTGGCCATAGATAGGATATGTTTGGAGGGATATGGGCCAAATGCAGGCAAATGGGATTGGCTTAGTTTGGGAGACCTGGTCGGTGGAGATGGGTTGGACCGAAGGGCCTGTTTCTGTGCTGTATGACTGTTTGACTCTATGGTTCCATCCCGACCTCAAATATACCTGGACCGTCTCAGACTCCTCCCTCCCCTTCCAAGACCTCTCCATTTCTATCTCGGGCGACCGACTCAACACAGACATTTACTATAAACCGACCGACTCTCACAGCTACCTACATTACACCTCCTCCCACCCTGCCCCCTGTAAAAACGCCATCCCATATTCCCAATTCCTTCACCTCCACCACATCTCATCCCAGGAGGACCAATTCCAATACTGAACAACCCAGATGGCCTCCTTCTTCAAGGACCGCAATTTCCCGCCAGACGTAGTCGATGATGCCCTCCACCGCATCTCTTCCACTTCCCGCTCCTCTGCCCTTGAGCCCCGCCTCTCCAACCGCCACCAGGACAGAACCCCACTGGTCCTCACCTACCACCCCACCAACCTCCATGTACAACGTATCATCCGCCGTCATTTCCGCCACCTCCAAACAGACCCCACCACCAAGGATATATTTCCCTCCCCTCCCCTATCAGCGTTCCGGAAAGACCACTCCCTCCCCGAATCCCTCGTCAGGTCTACACCCACCAACTGAACCTCCACTCCAGCACCTTCCCCTGCAACCGCAAGAAATGCAAAACTTGCGCCCACATCTCTCCCCTTACTTCCCTCCAAGGCCCCAAGGGATCCTTCCATATCCGTCACAAATTCACCTGCACCTCCACACACATCATTTACTGCACCCGCTGCACCCGATGTGGCCTGCTCTACATTGGGGAGACAGGCTGCCTACTTGCGGAACGTTTCAGAGAACACCACTGGGACACCCGGACCAACCAACCCAACCACCCCGTAGCCCAACACTTTAACTCCCCTCTCACTCCACCAAGGACATGCAGGTCCTTGGCCTCCTCCATCGACAGACCATAGCAACACGACACCTGGAGGAAGAGCGCCTCATCTTCCACCTAGGAACCCTCCAACCACAAGGGATGAATGCAGATTTCTCCAGCTTCCTCATTTCCCCTCCCCCCACCTTATCTCAGTCCCAACCCTCGGACTCAGCACCGCCTTCTTGACCTGCAATCTTCTTCCTGACCTCTCCACCCCCACCACCTCTCCGACCTGTCACCCTCACCTTAACCTCCTTCCACCTATCGCATTCCAAACGCCCCTCCCCCAAATCCCTCCTCCCTACCTTTTATCTTAGCCTGCTTGGCACACCTTCCTCATTCCTGAAGAAGGGCTTATGCCCGAAATGTCAATTCTCCTGCTCCTTGGATGCTGCCTGACCTGCTGCGCTTTTCCAGCAACACATTTTTCATCTATGGCTCTAAGTACAAGTTTTAGGAACATCTCAGTAAGCAAGTTGCCTGATTAAAGGGCATGACTGTTCACAGACAGTGAGCAATCTTTAAAGAACTACAGGTCAACTCCTTATCTGCGGAATGGTTTTCCGCAGTTTCAGTGACCCGCAGTTTACCATGGCCGGAACATATTATAGGGAACATTCCGGAACCAGGGACCGGGGGCTGCTGGGAAAGTACATTGCCCATCTAATGGCTGAAGAGCTGGTATATGGGAGAAGGATTCACATTTTTGGATCATTGGAAGCTCTTTTGGGGTAGAAGTGACCTGTACAAGAAGGACGGATTGCACCTAAATTGGAAGGGGACTAATGTACTGGCAGGGAGATTTGCTAAAACTGCTTGGGAGGATTTAAACTAGTAAGGTGGGGGGGTCTGGGACCCAGGGAGATGGTGAGGAAAGAGATCGATCTGAGACGGGTACAGCTGAGAACAGAAGTGAGTCAAACAGGGCAGGCAGGGACAAGGCAGGACTAATAAATGAAACTGCATTTATTTCAATACAAGGGGCCTAACAGGGAAGGCAGATGAACTCAGGGCATGGTTAGAAACATGGGACTGGGATATCATAGTAATTACAGAAACATGGCTCAGGGATGGGCAGGACTGGCTGCTGAATGTTCCAGGGTACCAATGTTACAGGAAGGATAGAAAGGGAGGCAAGAGAGGAGGGGGAGTGGTATTTTTGATAAGGGATAGCATTACAGCTGTGCTGAGGGAGGATATTCCTGGAAATACTTCCAGGGAAGTTATTTGGGTGGAACTGAGAAATAAGAAAGGGATGATCATCTTATTGGGATTGTATTATAGACCTCCTAATAGATGGAGGGAAATTGAGAAACAAACTTGTAAGGAGATCTCAGCTATCTGTAAGAATAATAGGGTAGTTATGGTAAGGGATTTTAACTTTTCAGACATCGACTGGGACTGCCATAGTGTTAAAGGTTTAGATGGAGAGGAATTTCTTAAGTGTGTACAAGACAATTTTCTGATTCGGTATGTGGATGTACCTACTAGAGAAGGTGCAAAGCTTGACCTACTCTTGGGAAATAAGGCAGGGCAGGTGACTGAGGTGTCAGTGGGGGAGCACTTTGGGGCCAGTGACCATAATTCTATTCGTTTTAAAATAGTGATGGAAAAGGATAGACCAGATCTAAAAGTTGAAGTTCTAAATTGGAGAAAGGCCAACTTTGATGGTATTAGGCAAGTACTTTCAAAAGCTGATTGAAGGCAGATGTTCGCAGTTAAAGGGACGGCTGGAAAATGGGAAGCCTTCAGAAATGAGATAACAAGAATCCAGAGAAAGTATATTCCTGTCAGGGTGAAAGGGAAGGCTGGTAGGTAGAGGGAATGCTGGATGACTAAAGAAATTGAGGGTTTGGTTCAGGAAAAGAAGGAAGCATATGTCAGGTACAGACAGGATAGATCGAGTGAATCCTTAGAAGAGTATAAAGGCAGTAGGAGTATACTTAAGAGGGAAATCAGGAGGGCAAAACGGGGACATGAGATAGCATTGGCAAATAGCGTTAAGGAGGATCTAAAGGGGTTTTACAAATACAATGAGGACAAAAGGGTAACTAGGGAGAGAATAGGACCCCTCAAAGATCAGCAAGGCGGCCTTTGTGTGGAGCCACAGAAAATGGGGGAGATACTAAATGAATATTTTGCATCAGTATTTACTGTGGAAAAGGATATGGAAGATATAGACTGTAGGGAAATAGATGGTGACGTCTTGCAAAATGTCCAGATTACAGAGGAGGAAGCGCTGGATGTCTTGAAATGGTTAAAGGTGGATAAATCCTCAGGACCTGATCAGGTGTACCCTAGAACTCTGTGGGAAGCTAGAAAAGTGATTGCTGGGCCTCTTGCTGAGATATTTGCATCATCAATAGTCACAGGTGAGGTGCCGGAAGACTGGAAGTTGGCAAACGTGGTGCCACTGTTTAAGAAGGGCGGTAAGGACAAGCCAGGGAACAATAGGCCAGTGAGCCTGACGTCGGTGGTGGGCAAGTTGTTGGAGGGAATCCTGAGGGACAGGATGTACATGTATTTGGAAAGGCAAGGACTGATTTGGGATAGTCAACATGGCTTTGTGCGTGGGAAATCATGTCTCCCAAACTTGATTGATGGATTATTATTAAGAATGTCAGGGCAGAACATTTAGTCATAGAGATGCACAGCACGGAAACAGACCCTTCGGTCCAACCCATCCATGCCGACCGTTTGGGATTCTACTCAGTGGACTTTAGAAGAATGAGAGGTGATTGCATTGAACCATATAAGATTAGATGCTGAGAGGATGATTCCCCTCCTGGAGGAGTCTAGGACAAGAGGACGTGGCCTTAAAAGAAAGAGGTGCCAATTTAAAACTAAGATCAGAAGGAATTTCATTCAGAGGATTGTCAGTCTTTGCCACAGAGACCTGTGGGGGTAGAGTCCTTATGCATATTTAAGGCTGAGATAAATTCTTGATCAGTCTGGAAATCAAGCGTTATTGGGAAAGGGCAGGGAAGTGGATGTGTGGAATGTTGGACCACCTATGATCTAATTGAATGGCAGAGCAGCCTGGAGGGATTGAACGGTCTCCTCCTGTTCCTATTTCTTATAGTCTTATAGTTATGGTCTTTATCTCATCGTAAAGTATAAAATTATTGGAGAATTGATTAGGTTAGATACTGTAAGGCTGTTTCTCCTGACTGGAGGTTGTTCAGAGAAGGGGCAAATCTTCTGCCCCATTAATCCCTAGTTGCCATTCTGACCCAGTCCCAAATTCTGACACCAAAAAGAAAGAACTTACTGTTAGCAAGATCTTACCATTAGGCTATCCAGCCAGTTAGGTACTTTCGGAGTGTGGACATGGTTGTAATGTGGAGCCAGGTCCAGGACAACATGTACTACTTGCATTATATGTAATGGAAAGAGATTGATTGATCAGCACAAAGAAACAGACAATGAGACAGAAGGGAATAATGATTCTAAAACAGAGATTCTATGACTGTCACAGCATTGTCCTCCCAAAGTAGTTAAACATAGATACTGGACACTGATACAAGTCAGCTTTTCCTATCATTCCTGACACTGAGTTAATTGAAAGCACAGTGTGTACAATAGGAGAATTAATACCAAAATGTTAATTATCTTTACATGGAATACACTGGCTGTTTATAAGTTTGGTCAAATGTAATCTCTGCTGGACATGGTTAGACAACAATTGTCATAGCCTGACATACCCTGATAGTGAGCTGGGAGAGGGAAAGGTGCACAAAGTGGAAGATAAGATTCAGGCAGGAGGGAGAAGGTTAGGTGTGGTGACAGGTAAATGCAAAGTGCCATACACAGAGGTGAGCGATCATGAGGTGAATGGGAGTGAGGCTAGATGTGGGGAAGTGAGGTACGAGGTATGAGTTAAGATATAGTGAGGTAAGTGATCACGGAGTGTGAGGGAGTATGGTATGGGAAGGTGAGACTGGGTGAGGGGCAGTGAACTGAGAGACAGCGAGGTGAGAGGCAGTGAGGTGTAGGATAATGAGTTGAGGTAATTGATAATGAAGCAACAGTGAGGACAGTGAGGTCAGGGTGAGCAAAGCAAAGGATGGTGAGTTGGGGGATAGTGAGGCAAGAGGTACTGAGTTGAGGGAGAATGAGATAAGGGTAAGTGAGGTAAGGGATAGTGAGGTAAGAGATACTAGAGCAGTTCTGAGCAGGGGTTATTCAATTCAAAACATTAACTGCAATTGCTCCCCAGAGATGCTGCCAACCCTACTAAAGCCCTACCAGCAATTTCTGGTTTTTTTTGTTTCTGATTTCCAGCATCTGCAGCTCGTTCAGTTTTAATCAGTACTTGTGACATGGTTTGTTCATTGATTTAGAATTGTAACTTGCAGCACACACAGAGAAAAATGGGACAAATTTGGAGACAATAACTATTTTATACTTTCAGCAATAGGGGGGTTGTCCAAAGCGTTCTGCACTGCTCAGGTGAGGTACTATCTGTCTGGCAAAGAACTTGTAAACTGAAAATGGACATCTGCTTTATAAGAGCTCACCTCAACAAGAACAAAGCAATTGGACAAAATAAAGCAAAATGTTTTATTCATTCTGGTCATTTCTTGTGCATTTTACATTAAACCTTCTTTTTGAACTTCAGCTTCCAGTAAAGGATTATGGGAAATAGGCAGAAAGGTGGAGTTGAGTCTTATCAAACCAGAGTGGACAGCAGAGTGAGCTCGATGGGCTCAATGGCATACTTCTGCTCCTATGTCTTGTGGACCTATTACTTTATTTGAAACAATTTTATAAAGAATTTAACTATTGGAAGGTGGGAGATTTCGTATGAGCAGTTGGTACCTAAATAGGTGAAGTGATTTCACAGGATAAACTCTTCTTGTCAGGATGTGAAAGATCGTTCCCAGTCGGTGCTTACCAATTCTGTTTGAGAATGCTTCAGGAGCAGCAATATGAAGTTACTCTTAAGTAAAGTCTTATCTTGATTTTCATGAAACAGGGTGACACACTGGCTCAGCGTTTAGCACTGCTGCCTCACAGCACCAGGGATCCAGGTTTGATTCCAGCCTCGGGTGACTGTCTGTGTGGAGTTTGATTGTTCTCCCTGTGTCTGCATGGGTTTCCTCCGGGTGCTCTAGTTTCCTCCCACAATCTAAAGATGCGCAGGTCAGTTGAATTACTCACAGTGTTCAGGATTATGTTAGGTGCATTAGTCAAAGGTACATGTGCAGTAATAGGGAATGGGTCTGGTTGAGTTACTCTTCGGACTGTCAGTGTGGACTTGTTGGGCCAAATGGCCTGTTTCCGCACTGTAGGGATTCAATAATAGTTATTCCCTCCATGTCTCTGCCTCTATTATTGATGAACCCTTTAGTTGAATGGCTTGTCTACAAAAACAATAGGCAATGGCCTAGTGGTGTTATCACTGTACTGTTCATCCCGAGATTCAGGTAATATTCCGAAGACCGGGGCTCGAATCCTGCAACAGCAGATAATGGAATGTGGAATTAGTGGTGACCTGTGAATCTGTTATTGACTGCTGAGTAAAACCCATCTGGTTCACTTAAGGGAAGGGCCTCACCTGGTCTGGTCTACATGTGACCCCAGACCCACAGCAATGTGGTTGACTCTTAACTGCTGTTAGGGAAGGGCCATAAATATTAGCTGAGCCACCAATTCATCCTGTAAATGACTAAAATATATATTATTTGTGTTTGGTTTCAATAATTCTCCAGAAGTCTTATTGTAAATTGTAGTCACTAATACATTCCCAATTTGCTGTAACACACTCACATGTTGGTTTAATCTGCTTAGGTCTTGCAACTCTCTCTGTTTTCCATCACTCAGTTGCAGCAATGAGTACCACCCAGAGGATGCACTGCAGAAATTCATCAGAAATCCTGTGGCAGCATCTTTCAAATCCATGGCCGGAGAATCCCACAGTGTGGAAACAGGCCAGTTGGCCCATTGAGTACACACCAACTGTATCCCATCCAGATTCACCCCATTCCTGTAACCTTGCATTTCCCATGGTTACCCTGTACATCCTGGTGACTATGAGCAATTTACAAAGAACAAAAAGAATAAAGAACAGTACAGCACAGGAACAGGCCCTTCGGCCCTCCAAGCCTGTCCCAACACATTTTGCCCTTCCATGCTAAAACTGTCTTCACTTACAGGATCCGTATCCCTCTACTCCCTTCCTGTGGATGTATTTGTCCAGGTGCTTCTTGAATGGTGTTATTGTGTCTGCTTCCACCAATCCCTCTGGCAGTGTGTTCCAGGCACTCACCACCCTCCGTATGAAAGCACCAGTTAGTGAATGAGCACTGGCATGTTGGACTTAATGGCCTGTTTCTTTCTTGTTAAATTAAATCATTCTCTCTGTAAATAGATATGATGGGGGCATTTAAGCAGTTTTTAAATAAGCACATGAATAAGCAAGGAATGGAGGGATTGGACAATGGGCAGGCAGAATGGATTGGTTTACCATAGCATCATGTTTAGCATGGGCAATCCATCTGACAACTGAGCCACAATGCTGCATCACTTCCATCGAGAAGGACAAGGACAGCACTTACGTGAGAACATCACCACTTGCATGAATGCTCCAAGCCACTGACCACCCTGAGTTGGAAATATATCTCCATTCCTTCACTGTCACTGGGACTAAATCCTGAAATTCACTCCTCAACAATATTGTGGGTCTACCTCCAGCAGGTGGACTGCAGCAGTTCAAAAAGGCAGCTCAACACCACCTTCTCAAGGGCAACTAGGGATGGACAATAAATACCAGCATCACCAGCAGTGCACACATCCCTCAAGTGAATAAAAAAATCTTTTGCACCAATCTCCCTCTCTCACTTACTCTTTCTACCACTGCAGTGTTCAGTGTTAAGATAATAGACTAAGTGTTTCATTTCTTGACATAAAGCAAATATAAGGAATTTCAGAGAACCATCTTCACTGAAAGCATTGCTATAAGGTGGAATTCCTGACCACAAGGAGCAACCCAAGGTAAAAATAAAACATAGATGCATTTAAGGGGAAGCTGGGTATGTACCTGAAGGAAGTAAGGATGTTCAAAGTTTGTGAGAAGATTTGTAGCTCGGGTGCTCGTTGCTGTGGTTCTGTTCGCCGAGCTGGATGGAAGTAAGGATGTATTGATGGGGTTTGATGAAAAGGTTTGGCAAGAAGCCCTGTCAGTGGGTGAACACGGGAATATTGGGCTTATTGGCCCGTTTCTTTCTTGCTATATTCAATCATTCTCTCTGTAAATAGATACGATAGGGGAATCAAAGGGGCTTTTAGGTAAAGGCTTGAATAAACACAGTATGGAGGGATATGGACCAGGGGGAGTCTGATGGTGTTAGTCTAACTTGGTGTCATGTTTGCACAACTTTGTGGGCTGTTCCTGTGCTGTACTGTTCTGTGCTCTCTATAAGTTCGAGAAAACATTATCACTCTAAAGTTTAAGCCCAGTAGACATATTAAATAACATGGAGATACACTTACAAAACTGGCAGATAATGTTAATTCTATGAATTAGGTACATAGAGGTGGATTGGTCATTATTTGGAGAATTATTTGAGCACACAGTAGGAGGTAATTATTGATGGTAGTGATGAGTTGCAGGGTTATCAGTTATACCCTTCAAATCTTCCACTTAGTGAATAAATTAAAAATTGTGTAAGATTGACCGCTGGAGTTGAAGTAAATGGAACACTCCAAATGGGGAAACAGTGAAATGTGCCCATAAATAAGGCTCTGTACCACTGAGCGAGTACCCAAAGCTGTTCACACACCTAACGTAATCTTACAAGAGCCAGAGAGATATCGAGCACATCACCTGCTGGACAGACATGAAATGTTTAGTCTATTATCTTTACACATGAACATTGCACAGTTAGAAAGAGTATGTGGGAGAGGGAGACTGGTGCAGAGTTCTTTTCTTCACTTGAGGGATGTGTGGGTGTTGCTGGTTATGCCAGCATTTACTGCCTGTTCCTAGTAGTCCCTTCAGAAGGTGGGGGTGAGTTGCTTTCTTGAACCGCTGCAGTCCAGGTGCTGTAGGTAGACCCACAGTATTGTTAGGGAGGGACTTCCAGGATTTTGTCCAGTGGCAGTGAAGGAATGGTGATATGTTTACAATTGAGGCACTTAAGTGGGCGAATGATATCCAATTCAAGGCCCTATCTCCCCATGTGGTTTATATTGGTGAAGGATAAATGGCCTGCCTGATAGGTTTCCTTACACAGAACAAAGATTAAATCCTTAATGCAGTTACACAATGAACTTACAGCACATAGTTTCCTGAATTCTGCCGACTGGTCTTGTGGGCAGAGAAGTGGCAGATAGCATTTCCTTTCTTCAGTCACAGGATGTGATCATTACTGGTTGGACCTGCTGGGGTTTTTTTTGCCCATTCTTAATAGCAGTGAGAAGGTGATGGTGAGCTGCCTTCAGGAAGCTCTGCAGCCCTGGGGGTAGGGACACTGACAGTGCTGTTAGCAAGGGACCGCCTGGACTTTGATCCATGACAGTGAAGGATGGCAATACAGTAACAAGTGAGAAAGGTTTGTAACTTGGAGAGGAACTTACAGGTTGAGGTGGTCCCAAGCATCTGCTGCCCTTGTCATTCTAGTTTGTTGAAGTTTTAAAAGGTTTAAAAGGTGCTGTCAAAGGAGCTTCATTGCATCTTGTAGGTAGACACTGTGCTGCTGTGCATTAATGGTCATAGAGACCTAAAGGTCCACAGTAAAAGGCCTTTCAGCTCAACATGTCTGTAGTGAAAGTGAGGACTGCAGATGCTGGAGATTAAGGTCGAGAGTGTGGTGCTGGAAAAGCACAGCAGGTCAGGCAGCATCCGAGGAGCAGGAAAACTGACATTTCGGGCAAAAGCCCTTCAACAGGATTGAGGCTGGGAGCGAGAAATGGGAGGGAGGGAGATGGTGCTTGGGGGAAGGTAGCTGAGAGTGCAATAGGTGGATGGAGGTAGGGGCAAAGGTGATAGGTCAGATCACTGAGGGTGAGGGCAGAGTGAATAGGTGGGAAGGAAGATGGACAGATGAGACAGGTCATGAGGGCGGTGCTGAGCTGGAAGGTTGGAACTGAGGTAGGATGGAAGGAAGGGAAATGAAGAAATCGGTGAAATCCACATTGATGCCCTGGGGTTGGAGGGTCCTGAGGCGGAAGATGAGCCATTCTTCCTCCAGGCGTCGGGTGGTTAAGGAGTGGTGATGGAGGAGGCCCAGGACCTGCATGTCCTCAGCAGAGTGGGTGGGGGAGTTGAAGTTTTCGACCACAGGCCAGTAGGGTTGGTTGGTACGCGTGTCCCAGAGATGTTCTCTGAAGCGCTCTGTGAGTAGGTGTCCTGTCTTCTCAATGTAGAGGAGACCGCATCGGAAGCAATGGATGCTGAAAAAGTGCAGGTGAAACTGTGATGGATGTGGAAGGCTCCTTTGGGGCCTTGGATGGAGGTGAGGGGGGAGGTGTGGGCGCAGGTTTTGCAATTCCTGCGGTGGCAGGGGAAGGTGCCAGGATGGGAGGGTGGGTTGGTTGGGGTGTGTGGACCTGACAGGGTAGTCACAGAGGGAACGGTCTTTACAGAAAGCGGATACAGATGGGGAGGGAAATATATCTCTGGTGGAGGGGTCCGTCTGTAGGTGGTGGGAATGGTGGAGGATGATGCGATGTATATGGAGGGTGGTGAGGTGGAAGGTGTGGACCGGGGGGGGGTTCTGTCCTTGTTGCGAATGGAGGAGTGGGGTTTGAGGGCGGAGGTGCAGAAAGTGAATGAGATGCGCTGGAGGAATAGCAAACCCTGCTCAACTTGAATTTAAAAAAAATTCAAGGGATGTGGGCATCCAAGCTTATATTGTCCATCTCCAGTTGACCTGAGAACAGAGATAGTGAGCTGTCTTTGTGACAAGATTTGACCAGTGACACTGAAGGAATGCTGATATTATTCCAAATCAGGATGTTGAGTGACTTGGAGGGGAACGTACAGGCAGTGGTGTATCTGCTGCTCCTTTTCTTCTAAATGGCAGTGCTGTGGATTTGGGATGTGCTGTCTAATGGATTTCTGCAGTGCATGGTATATATGGTACACACTGCTGCCACTGTAAATTACTGCAAGAGTCAATAAGTGTATGTGGACATGATTCCAATCAAGTGGATGGTATGATGCTCCTTAAGTATTATTAGAGCTGCATTTAGCTACAGACATGACTGAGTTAGGGACAAACCACCCTCCCCTCCTGGCACCTTCCCCTGCCAGCGCAGGAATTGCAAAACCTGCACCCACACCTCCTCCCTCACCTCCATCCAAGGCCCCATAGGAGCCTTCCACATCCATCAAAGTTTCACTCGCACATCCACACATGTCATTTACTGTACCTGTTGCTCCCGATGCGGTCCTCTACATTGGGGAGACAGGTTGCCTACTCGCAGAGCGTTTCAGAGAACATCTCCGGGACACCTGCACCAACCAACCCCACTGCCCCATGGCTGAACATTTCAACTCCCACTCCGACTCTGCCAAATACATGCAGGTCCTGGGCCTCCTCCATCGCCACTCCCTCACCACCCGACCACCTGGAGGAAGAAAGCCTCATCTTCTGTCTCAGGATCCTCCAACCCCAGGGCATCAATGTGGACTTCACCAGTTTCCTCATTCCCCATCCCCTCACCTTACCCCAGTTCCAACCTTCCAGCTCAGCACCACCCTCCTGACCTGTCCCACCTGTCAATCTTCTTTCTCACCTGTCCACTCCACCCTCCTCTCGAACCTATCACCTCCACCCCCACCTCTATCCACCTATTGCACTCTCAGCTACCTTCCCCCCACCCCACCCCCCTCCCATTTATCTCTCTACCCCCAAAGCTCACAGCCTCATTCCTGGTGAAGGACTTATGCCCAAAACGTCGATTCTCCTGCTCCTCGGATGCTGCCTGACCTGCTGTGCTTTCCCAGCACCACACTCTCAGCTCTGTGCCAATGAAAAACAAGCACTCAGCTATTCTTGGCCCATAGCCATGTGTGCCTTGGCATTGCAAGTGCACATCTAAATCCTTCTTCGATGTGATGAGGGTTCCTGCCTCTGCCCCCCTTACAGGTAGGGAGTTACGGATTCCCACCATCCTCTGGATGAAAAGGTATTTCATCACAGCTCCTCTAAACCTTCTGCCTGTCACTTTAAATCCATGTCCCTGGACATTGATCTCTCCCACCAAAGGGAAAAGGCTTTCTCTCTCTACTCTGTCTGTGCCCCTCTTAATTTTATACACCTCAATCATGTCCCCTCTCAATCTCCTCTACTCCATGGTAAACAACCCCAGCCTGTCCAATCTCTGTTCATAACTAAACCTCTGCAACCCAGACGACATCCTGATAAAAACCGAAAGAACTGCAGATGCTGTCAATCAGAAACAAGAACAGAAATTTCTGGGAAAGCTCAGCAGGTCTGGCAGCATCTGTGGAGAGAAAACAGAGTTAAAGCTTTGGATCCAGTGACCCTTCCTCAGAACTGCTTAATAAGTGGGAAGGGATTGGATTGGGGTGGGGGTAGGAAGGTAGGAAGAAATGAGTTCTCTGGGGCAGGAACAACAGGACTGTCCGGGTAGTGCTGTTTGTGGATTTTCGGAAGAAGGTAGAAGCGAGCTGTACGAGGCTGGGGTCGACCAGCTTGGAGGCAGGTGTGGGGGAGATCACCAGCTGAAACTAGGTCAGTGACTAGTGGATCCAATGGCCTGATGTGGCCATGGTGGGTCATGGTCTGGGGGAGATAGAAGGAGGTATCTCGAGAGCTGGCGCTCAGCCTGTGCAATGTAAAGGTCAGTACGACAGACGACAACAGCATCACCCTTAACGGCTGGCTCAATAACGAAGTCAGGGTTGGATCTAAACAAATACAGAGTGCAGTCAGTTCGGAGAGAGATAGATTGGATTGGGTGAGGGGGTTCGAGAAATTGAGGCAACCAATATCACGACAACATTTCTCAATGAACAAGTCGAGTGCCAGTAGACGGCCAGAGGGAGGGAGGCCAATTCTGAGGAAGGGTCACTGTACCCGAAACATTAACATCCTGTAAATCTCCTCTGCGCCCTCTCCAGTGCAATCACATCCCTCCGATAATGAGGTTTCCTGAACTGCAAACAGAACTCTAGCTGTGGCCTCGCCAACATATTTTTCCAGTTTCAGCATAACTTCCCTCCTCTTAAAATCTATGCTTCGGTTAATAGAGGCATGTATTCCATTTGTGTTCTTAAGCACAAGATATATGCCTGTCCCAC
Source organism: Chiloscyllium plagiosum (assembly GCF_037043375.1). Taxonomy (NCBI): domain Eukaryota; kingdom Metazoa; phylum Chordata; class Chondrichthyes; order Orectolobiformes; family Hemiscylliidae; genus Chiloscyllium; species Chiloscyllium plagiosum. The sequence goes on along the minus strand of NW_028270170.1, from coordinate 49,680,910 downwards.
TATCTTAAGGGACCGGTGTACATGCACACCGAGGTCCCTCTGATCCTCAGTGCTTCCCAGGGTTTATCTGTTCAATCTACATTCCCTATATAAATGGGGGAGTGAGTAAATGTTAAAGGTGATGGAAGGAGGAAGGAGTGCTAATCAAGCAGGCTGTGTTGTATTTCAGTGGGGTCAAGTTTCTTGAGTATTCTTGGACTGGCACCCATCCAGGCAAGTGGTGAACTCTTCACACTCTCAACCTGTGCTTTGACGTCAAGGAAAGTTACCCTAATCTCACCGCCGGGAGTTCAGCCTTTTTGCCCAGTTTGAGACAGAGCTGTAATGAGTTTGGGAGCTGTGTTCTGTTGATGGGACCTTCTTTAATTTTGCAGTTGATTAAGAATGAGCTGCTAGTTGGCCAAGGTGAATTTTCTTCTGCTTCTTTTGTGTACAGAATATTGCTGGGAATTTTTCCATATTGTCGCATAGATCCCAGCATTGTAACTGTACTAGAATGATCTGGCTAAGGTACACTTAGCTCTCCTGTATAAGTCTTCAGTGTTATTGTAATAATGCTGTCAGGCCCCACTGTCTCAGCAGTCTGCAGTGCCTGAAGGCATCTCTTGATATTACGTGGAGAGAACTGAATTGGCCAAAGACCGATATCTGTGATGCTGGAGACCTCAGGACTTATTAACACACACATGCCCATCTGCAGGGAGGCAGAGTCTGATCATGCAACCTTGATATTCAATGGCAGCTTCCATCATTAAAATCCCAACCATCAACATCCTGGGATCACCACTAACCAGAAACCTGACTGGAATTCAGGCTCTTTTGCCCAGTTTGAAACAAGGCTGTAATGAGGTGATGAGCCGTAGTCTGTAGATGGAACCTTCAATCATGTTACTGTTGATTGAGAGTGCACTGATTGGTGTTAGATGCCAAGCTGAAACTCATACTTGTTTTATGTACAGAAAGACAGATGCTAACCTTCCAAGTGACACTCACATTTCCTGAAAGAATAAAGAGCACCTCTGACTGGATGTGAGTTCTCCCCTTCAGGGCCCTCCTTATCCTATTGGCCTGTCTGTAATGTCACTCCTTTCATCAGGATATATATTGAAGGGAGGTGTGATTTCAACAGATCTCCTGGCACTGACATGATAGAGATCAAAATAGTTCCACACATTTTGTTTCTTGACCTTTCTTAGTTTTTTGTTGCTGGCAAATTTTGTTCCAGGTTACTTACATGAAAGATAACTTATGAAATATGAAGAACTTTCGCCACGTCAACCCTGTCTCATACTCTCATCACTTTAATGGCAGCCATGAATCATTGAATCCCTACACTATGGGAGACAGGCCATTTGGCCCACTGAGTCCATTCCAACCCTCTGAAGAGCATCCCACCCAGGCTGACCCTCTCACCTATCCCTATATTGGCGGCCACAAACTGTGACTAGCCTTCCTAATTACTTAACTGGTGATAGCTTTGGGACTTTCTCTGGCCATAAAAAACATGGCTCCTTTCTTTCCTAACCGTATCAGTGTCTTGCACAGAGTCCAGGCATCGTCACTCTCAGTGGAGGCCTGTCCACTGGCTGGGAAGGCTGGTGGTGGTAGGAATGTGAACGTGTAAGAGCTGTGCACGTAGCTGCTCAGAAACCATCAAGCCAATGTTTCTTTTTTTTATTAACCAGTTCTTGGAACTTAAATAAATTAATATTTGACTTTGTAAATGTGTGAGAGAAAGTGAGGGCTGCAGATGCTGGAGATCAGAGCTGAAAATGTGTCGCTGGAAAAGCACAGCAGGTCAGGCAGCATCCAAGGAGCAGGAGAATTGACGTTTCGGGCATTCGGGCGTTTCGGGCATAAGCCCTCCTGAAGAAGGGCTTATGCCCGAAACGTCGATTCTCCTGTTCCTTGGATGCTGCCTGACCTGCTGCGCTTTTCCAGCAACACATCTTCAGCTTTGTAAATGTGTGGTCATACCAGAGAGAATGATAAAGAAAAGACCCATCAAGCATTTGCTCTCAAATAGATAATCAAACAATTTGTTCCCCTCAGGCACACTATTGGTTGAGCAGAGATAACAATTAATCTCTTTATGACCTTCTCTCATTTCAGTGCTGAGCAGCCTTAGGCTCTGACCTCAAATTGGAATCTCTAAACGTTTTAATCCAAACTTTCCACATAATGCACGAGATATTCCATAGCAGCCAATTCAAAGCAGTGGACATCAAACACATTTCATGCTGCGTTGGTCAATGTCAACATTACAGTTTGATGATTCAGTAGGTTGAGGAATTACATTCATATGTGCTCATCAATTAGTAATTGAGAGTGGGAGCTGATAGAGAACATATCTCTGGCCTTCCCTGGACACAGTCAGAAAGCAAAAGAAAAATTATAATAAATAAACCCTTGAATAACAATACAACAGGAGGCTATGGGACACAATGCCACATGATATGATACACCGTGACACTGAGTTGGCTTGGAGTCTGTGATTTCGTCACAAAACTGTCAAAAAGCAGGCTTTAGTGGTCATTCAAATTCAGACCTGTGGCTGAATTCATTATCTATTTTGGTTGGAAGGATTTGAATTTTCTTGGTCATGAAGTAATTGGAACCTCTGGATCATATTGCACAGTGACCACGTCTCAAAGTCTGACAAGATGTTGTTGATGCCAGGGGGTTTGTGAATGAGTTCAGTGTGCTGATAGTGAGTTTCTTTGCGATGTTGCAGTTCTCATCTAACTCAAGTATCATTATTAACAAAAGGTGCCAACTCCACAATGTAATTTCCCATGATCTTCCCCTTAGGAATCGTGTCAGTGAAATATAGAACATCACACAAGCTGTAGTGAACAGGGGAAAATTAGACTGAACATTAGGTCATTGCAGGACTGACACACAATAAACCAAACTTTGAAAGGAAATGTCAATTATACAGCAGGAGTAGAGTGTGCTGATTAATTGGACCATGGTTGGTGCGAGATGCAGCAAGAAATGTTCATTTTGTTCACCGAGCTGGGAATTTGTGTTGCAGACGTTTCGTCCCCTGTCTAGGTGACATCCTCAGTGCTTGGGAGCCTCCTGTGAAGCGCTTCTGTGATCTTTCCTCTGGCATTTATAGTGGTTTGTACCTGCCGCTTCCGGTTGTCAGTTCCAGCTGTCCGCTGTAGTGGCCGGTATATTGGGTCCAGGTCGATGTGCTTATTGATTGAATCTGTGGATGAGTGCCATGCCTCTAGGAATTCCCTGGCTGTTCTCTGTTTGGCTTGTCCTATAATAGTAGTGTTGTCCCAGTCGAATTCATGTTGCTTGTCATCTGCGTGTGTGGCTACTAAGGATAGGTGGTCGTGTCGTTTCATGGCTCGTTGGTGTTCATGGATGCGGAGCGTTAGCTGTCTTCCTGTTTGTCCTATGTAGTGTTTTGTGCAGTCCTTGCATGGGATTTTGTACACTACATTGGTTTTGCTCATGCTGGGTATCGGGTCCTTTGTTCTGGTGAGTTGTTGTCTGAGAGTGGCTGTTGGTTTGCGTGCTGTTATGAGTCCTAGTGGTTGCAGTAGTCTGGCTGTCAGTTCAGAAATATTTTTGATGTATGGTAGTGTGGCTAGTCCTTAGTAGCCACACACTCAGATGACAAGCAACATGAGTTCGACTGGGACAACACTACTATTATAGGACAAGCCAAACAGAGAACAGCCAGGGAATTCCTAGAGGCATGGCACTCATCCACAGATTCAATCAATAAGCACATCGACCTGGACCCAATATACCGGCCACTGCAGTGGACAGCTGAAACTGACAATCGGAAGCGGCAGGTACAAACCACAATAAATGCCGGAGGAAACATCACAGAAGCGCTTCACAGGAGGCTCCCAAGCACTGAGGATGTCACCTAGACAGGGGACGAAACGTCTGCAACACAAATTCCCAGCTCGGCGAACAGAACCACAACAACAAGGACCCGAGCTACAAATCTTCTCCCAAACTTTGAACTGTTCGTTGTTAATCGTGGTTAGCTGGTTTAAAAAACTGACCAGGTGAGTAGGCTTTATTGATAAGGGTGTTAGCATGAGGAATGCAGCAGTCACCTTGAACAAATAAGATCTATGAGTATCATTGCCAGTGTGATGTCAAGTGTTTAGGTTGTACATTCCAATGACCAACAGACTGTCTGATACAACTTGTCTTTTTGACTGCTAACAGTAGCCAATGAGCTACTTAAGTTCAATACGTTGTGCTTACAAACATGAGAAGGTCCAACGTTAGATGTAGTTCTGCCACTGGACAATGTTTACTCAATAATCCTGACTGTGCCAAGACTAAAATAGAAAGCGATGCAGGATTATCAGTCTGCTCTATGGTTTTACATTGGCGGGTACTAACATTACATAAATTAACACAAAAGAACTCATCCTGCTTTGGCAAAAAGAATTAATCCACACATTACACCTTCCTCTTTTATGAAAATGGTTATTGGAACTGCCAATTGCTGCTGCATTCCCCATGGCAATATTCCACAAGATCAGAGTATTGACAGATAACAGTTTCCTCCTTCATTGTTGTGCCAGCCTTGGTCCAACCAATCAGTACCCTCTTCTCATGCTGTGAAAAATGGTGTTCCCTTTAAAGTTTCTCGTGTGCCAGTCCTGATTAGTGCAAGCTGAAAAGTTTTGACTTACTGTTTGTTTTTGGTAATGGTCTGTACCACCAAGTATTTCTGAGGTCTTGAACAGCAATATGTTTACATAATACATTATCAGCCCTTGTCTTTCTGTCATTCTGCATGTCATCCTTTAAGTACACTGTATGCTGATTACTTTGAATGCACAACATCAAAAGAGGGCACTCAGCTCAACAAATCCATGCTGGCTTTTATAAGCTTCCTCTATATCACCACTTCATGCACAATTCTTCAGTCAGAAATATTGTTAAAACTTGTTTATTTCTCCAAAACAATGCATTATTCATAATATTTGTAAATGTGCATTACATAACTGTTCAAATATGACACTCCATTAAGTGCAACATGCCAATTTGAAGTACACTTTTTAAATTCATTCAGGGCATTGCAGGCTGCACCAATACTTGTTTCCCATACCTAGTTGCCTTTGAAAAGGTGGTTTTAGAAGAATTGAATTCCTACAGTGTAGAAGCAGACCCTTCAGCCCATCAAGTTCACACTGACCCTCCAAAGAACATCCCACCCAGACTAACCCCATACTTCTGCATTCCCCATGGCTAATCCACCTCGCCTGCACATCCCTGGACACTATGGGAAATTTAGCATGGCCAGTCCACCTAACCTGCACATCTTTGGACTATGGAAGGATATTGGAGCACCCAGAGGAAATCCTTGCAGATGCGGGGAGAGCATCAAAACTCCACATGAAGAGTTGCCCGCTGCTGGAATTGAATTCACTGAGGCAGCAATGCTAACCACTGAGCCACCGTGCCCTCCTATTGATTTGCCATCTTGAACCGCTGCAGTCTATGTGTTGTAGCTTGACCCACAATGCCAATAAGGGAGGGAATTCCAGGATTTTGACCCAGCGACACTGAAAGAACATTGATATATTCCAACTCAGGATGATGAGTGGTTTGATGGAGAACTTGCAGGTGGTGGTGCTCCAATATATCTCCTGCCCTTGTCTTTCTAGTTGGAAGTGAGGCAGTGCATATGTGAGTTTGGAGCATATTGCCAAAGGAGAATTCCTGCAGTGTATCTTGGTCGATGGTACACACTGCTATTACTGAGCATTGATTAAATTAGATTAGATTAGATTACAGTGTGGAAACAGGCCCTTCGGCCCAACAAGTACACACCGACCCGCCGAAGCGAAACCCACCCATACCCCTACCCCTACATTTACCCCTTACCTAACACAATGGGCAATTTAGTATGGCCAATTCACCTGACCCTGCACATCTTTGGACTGTGGGAGGAAACCGGAGCACCCGGAGGAAACCCACGCAGACACGGGGAGAACGGTGGCGGCACGGTGGCACAGTGGTTAGCACTGCTGCCTCACAGCGCCAGAGATCCGGGTTCAATTCCCGCCTCAGGCGACTGACTGTGTGGAGTTTGCACGTTCTCCCCGTGTCTGCGTGGGTCTCCTCCGGGTGCTCCGGTTTCCTCCCACAATCCAAAAAAGATGTGCAGGTCAGGTGAATTGGCTATGCTAAATTGCCCGTAGTGTTAGGTTAGGGGTAAATGTAGGGGTTGGGGTATGGGTGGGTTGCGCTTCGGCGGGGCGGTGTGGACTTGTTGGGCCGAAGGGCCTGTTTCCACACTGTAAGTAATCTAATCTAATCTAATCTAATCCACACAGTCAGTCGCCTGAGGCGGGAATTGAACCGGGGTCTCTGGCACTGTGAGGCAGCAGTGCTAACCACTGTGCCACCGTGCCGCCCACCATTGGTGGTAGAGGGAGTGGATATTTGTGGATGTGGTGCTAATCAAGGGGGCTGCTCTGTTCTGGATGGTTAGAGACAAAAAATACTGCAAATGCTGGAGTCCAAGGTAGACAAGCAGGAAGGCTGGAAGAAACCAAAACTCTGACTTCTCTCCCTCCTGATACTGCCTGCCTTGCTGTGTCCCTCTCCCTCCTGATACTGCCTGCCTTGCTGTGTCCCTCTCCCTCCTGATGCTGCCTGCCTTGCTGTGTCCCTCTCCCTCCTGATGCTGCCTGCCTTGCTGTGTTCCTCTCCCTCCTGATGCTGCCTGCCTTGCTGTGTCCCTCTCCCTCCTGATGCTGCCTGCCTTGCTGTGTCCCTCTCCCTCCTGATGCTGCCTGCCTTGCTGTGTCCCTCTCCCTCCTGATACTGCCTGCCTTGCTGTGTCCCTCTCCCTCCTGATACTGCCTGCCTTGCTGTGTCCCTCTCCCTCCTGATACCTCCTGCCTTGCTGTGTCCCTCTCCCTCCTGATGCTGGATTAGTGGTGCTGGAAGAGCACAGCAGTTCAGGCAGCATCTGAGGAGCAGTAAAATCGACATTTCGGGCAAAAGCCCTTCATCAGCCCTTCAATAGAGGCAGAGTGCCTGCAGGGTGGAGAGATAAATGAGAGAAGGGTGGGGGTGTGGAGAAAGTAGCATAGAGTGCAATTGGTGAGTGGGGTTGGAGATGAAGGTGATAGGTCAGGGAGGACGGTGGAGTGGATAGGTGGAAAAGGAGATAGGCAAGTAGGACAAGTCCGGACAAGTCATGGGGACAGTGCTGAGCTGGAAGTTTGGAACTAGGGTGAGGTGGGGGAAGGGGAAATGAGGAAATGTTGAAGTCCACATTGATGCCCTGGGGTTGAAGTGTTCTGAGATAGAAGATGAGGTGTTCTTCCTCCAGGCGTCGGGTGGTGAGGGAGCGGCGGTGAAGGAGGCCCAGGACCTCCATGTCCTTGGCAGAGTGGGAGGGGAGTTGAAATGTTGGTCTATAGGGTGCCGTGGTTGATTGGTGCGTGTGTCCCAGAGATGTTCCCTATAGTGCTCTGCTAGGAGGCGCCCAGTCTCCCCAATGTAGTGGAGACCACATCGGGAGCAACGGATACAATAAATGATATTGGTGGATGTGCAGGTAAAACTTTGATGGATGTGGAAGGCTCCTTTAGGGCCTTGGATAGAGGTGAGGGAGGAGGTGTGAGCGCAGGTTTTACAGTTCCTGCGGTGGCAGGGGAAAGTGCCAGGATGGGAGGGTGGATTGTGGGGGGGGGGGCCATGGACCTGACCAGGTAGTCACAGAGGGAATGGTCTTTGCAGAAGGCGGAAAGGGGTGGGGGGGGGAAATATATCCCTGGTGGTGGGTCCGTTTGGAGGTGGTGGAAATGTCGGTGGATGATTTGGTTTTCCATTGCTGTGTCCCTCTCCCTCCTGATGCTGCCTGCCTTTCTGTGTCCCTCTCCCTCCTGATGCTGCCTGCCTTGCTGTGTTCCTCTCCCTCCTGATGCTGCCTGCCTTGCTGTGTCCCTCTCCCTCCTGATGCTGCCTGCCTTGCTGTGTCCCTCTCCCTCCTGATACTGCCTGCCTTGCTGTGTCCCTCTCCCTTCTGATGCTGCCTGACCATTTCCTGATGCTACCTCCCAGTTGCTAAGCCCCTGCATAATTACTTGAACCCCTCGTCATCAGCATTAGATACGTACCCTGCAAGGTCAATGTTTCCAGCTTTTTTCAGGGATAAAACATTCAGCCTGCACAGGTCACATCACTTCTCCAAAATCAGTCTCAATATCAAAGGAATCTCACCCCCCTGCCCCCGCCCCCCCCACCCCCCGCCCCCGCCCCCGCCCCCCCATCTCTCCGACTCACACGCGTTTACAACACCATGCTAGTTTCTTACTCACGAACGTGTTGTACCGGGTGGAATCCGGAATTCGGATGCTAGGTTCTTTGTTAGCTCCCTAATTTCTGACGGTGAAACCCCTGCTCTCTTTTTGCTATTGATACGAATAAAGACGACAACGTTTGTTCAGCATAGTGCTGAGCTCTGCTGCTTCACAACAGCAAGGACCCAGGTTCGATTCCTGCCTCGGACGACTGTCTGTGTGGAGTTTGCACATCCTCCCTGTAGTTGCGTGAGTTTCCTGTCTGTGTTCTGGCTTCCCTCCACAGTGGGAAGATAAGCATTTTAGATGGATTGGCCACGCTAAATTGTCCATAGTGTGCAGGAATGTGCAGTTGAGCCATGGGAAATGCAGGGTTTCAGGAATGGGGCTGCGTCTGGGTGAGATGATATTCAGAGGGTTGGTGTGGACTCGATGGGCTGAATGGCCTGTTTTCACACAGTGGTGATTCTGATCTCTGTTCCACCTCTGGATGCTTTGCCAATGACATCTTTCACACACGTGGAACCCGTCTGGGTCACTAATGCCCTTTTGGGAAGGAAACTGCCACTGGCCTACAGTAATGTGGTCGATTCTTAACTGCCCTCTGGGCAATTAGGGATGGGGAATAAATGCTAATCCAGCCAGAGATACCCTCACTCTGTGAATGAAGAAAAAGTACTTAGCTGCAGAAACATCTGTCTAATTCCCCCACAAATCTGCTTTCACTATTGGTTTTCAAATTATCCTGCTCCTTACTTTAATTCTATAAGAGCAATGAGAAAAAGACATAGGGAGCTTGCAGACGGATATAAATTAGTTGAGCAAAAACTAAAGACAAGTACCTGACAGATGGAGTATAATGTGAGAAAATGTAAAGTTGACTTTGACAGGAAGGATAAACAAAAAGAGAATAACTGTGGGCTGCCGAGGTGCAGAGGGATTTCGATGTTCTAGTTCAAGAGTCATAAATTGTTAATTTGCAGGAACAGTACATAACCAAGAAGATTAATGGGATGCTACTCTTCATTACAAAACAAACTAAATATAAAAGTAAGGACGTTGGCGAAACCACGTTGCAAATATTGTGTGCAGTCTTAATCTTCTTATTTAAGGACGCAATCGAGGTGCTTCAGAGGAGGTGAACTGGCCTGATACCCAGGGTGCATGGGTTGTTTGATGAGGAAAGTTTCTATGGATCTTGTTTCCACTTGAAAAGAGTGAGGGGGAGGGGGAGAGCTTGATTGAAGTGTATAAGATCCTGAATAGTTTTGACAAAATCAACATGGTAAGGACACTATCTTTTGTAGGCCTGACCAGAACTAGGGGACATGGTTTTAAAGTTAGGATAGAATTCCCCTCTTCGTGGGTTGTGCTACTTTGGAGCTGTCTACCTCGGAAGGCTGGAGAGGAAGGTGATTGAGTAGTTTTAAGGCAAAGGCATAAAGCTTCTCAGGGGAATCAAAGGTTGTTGGGGGTAGATGGGAATAGAGTCATAGTGTCATACGGCATGGAAACAGAGCCTTTGGTCCAACTCCTCTGTGCCAACCAGATATCCCAATTTGACATCGACCCATTTGCCAGCATTTGGCCCATATCCCTCTAAACTCTTCCTATTCACGTACATATCCTTTTAAAAATTAAAAATCACACAACACCAGGTTACAGTCCAACAAGTTTATTTGCAAGCACTAGTTTTCAGAGTGCTCCTCCTCATAAACCTGTTGGACTATAACCTGGTGTTGTGGGATTTTTAACTTTGTACACCCCAGTCCAACAGCAGCGTCTCCAGATCATGACTTCTAAAAGTTGTAATTGTGCCAGTCTCCATTTTTTAACTCTCCCATCTCACCTCAAACCCATGCCTTTTAGTTTTGGACTCCCCTACTCTGGGAAATAGACCTTGTCTATTTACCCTATCCATGCCCCCTCAAGATTATATAAACCTGTAAAGTTACCCCTCAGCCCCCAGGTTTCCCCCCTCCAGGGAAAAAAATCCAACCTATTCAGCCTCTCCTTTTGTGAAATTTGAAACGCAAATAATTCTGCCACAATCTCATTGAATGATAGGGTAGGCTTGAGGGGCTGCTCCAATACTCTGTGCTTATATCTTTATATTTTCAGATGTCCCTCCTCTTGTGGTCACAGAAAGCTGTAGCAACCGCAGTGTAAAGGACCTGGCTCTGACTGTACTCTCCAGAGGAAGTATCATTCAGTGATGCCCATCCCTGTCTTTCCCCTCCAAACTGCTTACTGTGAATTTAGAACACATTTTAATTTTGTGACCTGTCAGGGCATAAACAGGAGGTCCGATGTCCTTAAAGGCCAGTCATTCCCGTGCTGGGATATTTTTATTCCATATTGTCATTCACAGTCAGCTTAATCTCTGGGCAGGAAGAACCACAGAAATTGCTGGAGAAACTCAGCAGGTCATCTTTGGAGAGAGAAACAGTTTGAGTACAATATGTTCTGCAGAAATGGCACATTAGACTCCAAGTCTTAACTTTCTCCACAGATATTACCAGACCTGCTGAGTTCCTCCAGCACTTCATTTGGTGCCAACATCTGTTATACTCTGAGTTTGTAAGGATCTGAGTATTGTGTTTAAGGCATTTATTGTCCATTGTTAATTAACTCTAAGAAGCTATGGTGATGATCTTTTACCTTGAACTGCTGCAGGCAGTTAACAAACCTACAATGATGTTATTATTACAGTAACAATTGGAACAGTTTCAAAACAATTGGGCAATTGACTTGGTTTTGGATTGTAGATACCATCTGTAATAACACTGACACATAAATCTTTGCAACACAGAGTGAAGCCTTTTGGCTCAGTGTTTCCATCCATCACCAATTATTGAACTATGTTATTCCCATTTTCCGCCTCCAATTTCTCTGGAGGCTATGGCAACACAGGTGAACACCTTAGAAACTGTTGAAATATTATAGAGTTGCTGCGCCAACCATCCTTTCAGTGAGTTCCGAAAGCCCATCATCCTTGAAATAAAAAAAAGGCAACTCTCCTCTTAGTATTTTTTTAAATTTCTTATCTTAATCATAGAATCCCTACAGTGTGGAAACAGGCCATTCAGTCCATCGAGTTCACACTGACCCTCTGAAGAGCATCCCACCCAGATCCACCCCATCCCTATAACCCTGCATTTCCCATGGTTAACCCACCCACCCTGGTACGTCTTTGGATTGTAGGAGAAAACCGGAGCAAACCCACACAGACACCGGGAGAATATGCAAACTCCACACAGACAGTCACCTGAGGCTGGAATTGAACCCAAGTTCCCTGGCACTGTGAGGCAGTAATGCTACCACTAGGCCACCATGCCAACCTGGGCATAAATCTATGCCCTTGATTTTTAGACCTTTCTCGAATGGCCCTTCTATCCACCCTATCCATATCCCTTTACCTTATTCATCTCTGTTAGGTCATCCTCTCTTTGTTTCTCAAAGGAAAATAACCCCACCCAATCCAGCCTTTTCCCACAGCTCAGAGCCTCCAACGCAGGCAGCATCCAGTAAATTGCCACCACACCCTCCCTTGTGCAATCAAATCCTTCGACAGTGAGGATTCCAGAACTGCGCGCAGTGCTCCAATTATGATGTCACCTGTTTTTTACTACAATTGCAGTATAACCTCCTTGCTGTTATATTCTACCTCAGCTAATAAAGGCAAACATCACATCTGGCTTTTTAACCAACTTAAGGGGAATGTCGTGGGACACATTGGTACCAATGAGATAGCTAAGGAAAGGGATGAGGACCTGAGAAGTGAATATAGGGAGTTAGGTTGGAAGCTAGAAGGTGGCTCAGTGGTTAGCATTGCTGCCTCACGGCACCAGGAACCCGGGTTCAATTACAGCCTCAGGTGACTGACTGTGTGGAGTTTGCACATTCTCCCCGTGTCTGCGTGGGTTTCTTCCGGGTGCTCCGGTTTCCTCCCACAGTCCAAAGATGTGCGGGTTAGGTGAATTGGCCATGATAAATCACCCATAGTGTTAGGTGCATTAGTAAGGGGTAAATGCAAGGGAATGGGTCTGGCTGGGTTACTCTTCAGAGGGTCGGTTGGGCTGAAGGGCCTGTTCCCATACTGTACAGAATCTAATAAATAAAACATATTGATGAAGGTAGAGCAGTGGATGTGGTGAACATGGATTTTAGCAAAGTATTTGATAAGGTTCCCCATGGTAGGCTCATTCAGAAAGTAAGGAGGCATGGGATACAGGGAAATCTGGCTGCCTGGATACAGAATTGGCTGGCCCATTGACAGAGGGTGGTGGTAGATGGAAAGTATTCAGCCTGGAGCTTGGTGACCAGTGGTGTTCCACAAGGGTCGATTCTGGGACCTCTGCTCTTTGTGATTTTTATAAATGACTTGGATGAGGAAGTGGAAGGGTGGGTTAGTAAGTTTGTCAATGGCACAAAGGTTGGTGGAGTTGTGGATAGTGTGGTGGGCTTTTGTAGGTTGCAACGGGACATTAACAGGATGCAGAGTTGGCTGAGAAGTGGCAGATGGAACAGTGTGAAGTGATTCATTTTGGATGGTTGAAGTCAATGTGGAGGAACAGAGGGATCTTAGAGTCCATGTCCATAGATCCCTCAAAGTAGCCACCTAAGTTGATAGGGTTGTTAAGAAGGTGTATGGAGTGCTGGCTTCCTAAGAGCTGTGGAGTTATGCTGCAGCTCTATAAAGCCCTGGTTAGACTAAACTTGGAATATTGTGCTCTGTTCTGATTGCCTCATTATAGGAGGGACGTGGGAGCATTAGAGAGGGTGCAGAGGAAATTTACCAGGATGGTGCCTGGACTGGACAGCATGTCTGATGAAGAAAGGTTGAGGGAGTTAGGGCTTTTCTCATTGGAGCGAAGAAGGATGAGAGGTGACTTGATAGAGGTGTACAAGATGATGACAGGCTTAGAGTGAATACCTGGGCACTCTTCCTCAGGCCAGAAATAGGTATCGCGAGGGGTCATAATTTTAAGGTGATTGAAGGAAGGTTTAGGGGAGATGTCAGAGGTCGGTTCTTTACACAGAGAGTGGTGGATGTGTGGAATGCACTGGCACTGGTGGTAGTGAGTCAGAGACATTAGGGGCATTTATGCAACTCTTGGATAGGCATATGGACGATCGTACAGTGAAGGGTATGTAGGATGGTCTGATCTTAGAGTAGGACAAAAGGCCCGCACAGCATCGAGGGCTGAAGGGGCCTGCACTGTGCTGTGCTGTTGTATGCTCTATGTTCTATGTTCATCTGCCTACCCTGCTATCTTCAGGGATCTGCACACCAAGGTCTCTCTGATCTTCAGCACCTCCCAGGCTTTGATGATTCACAGTGTACAGTAATCACTTGCTTTGTTCCCCCCCCCCCCCACCCCCGTCTCCCCCATCCCAGTGCATTACTTGACAGTTTGTCAGGGTGAATCCCATTTGCCATTGCTCTGTTCAGCTGACCAGTCCGTTGATATCCTCCTCCTGTAATTCATGGCTTTCCTCCTCATTATATACTCTCCAACCAATTTTCATGGCACCTGTGAACTCTTTGCTCACACTGCCCAGGTTTAAGTTAAAGCCTTTATATACACCACAGGTAGCAATGTGCCAGCACCACACCCTGCGGAACCACATGGAAACAGTCACAGAAACACTCATCTACCATTATCCTCTGCTCGCTGTCTCTCAGATAATTTTGGATCCAATGTGTCACTTTGTCTTGGAACCCAAGAGTTCTTACTTTCTTAACCAGTCTGCCATGAGTGCCCTTATCAAAAGCCTTGCTAAAGTCCATGGAGACCATCAAATGCAGTGTCCTCATGAACACTCCTGGTTATCAGCTGCCCAAAAAAATTCAAACAAATTTATTAAACATAGCTTTCCTTAAAAACCCAAGGCTGCCTCCTCATGGAGGGTTGTTGCTGCACTGGAGCTAATGGTTGGTACAGTGTTTCACGTGGAGCTCCTGGTGGTAGTATCAAGGATCACATGCCACTCCAGACCATGAGGAGAATTTGAGAGCATCCAAATTGGACACAGCTATTCCACTGGCTTCCCTGGGTGACAGAGTCAACCTGGTTCATCCTCTCAAACCGTCTGCCACCAGAGCAAGACAGAGGATGTAACACTATAAGACCATGAGATAGCGGAGCAGAAATTAGGCCATTCAGTCCATCGAGTCTGCTCCTGTGTCAATCATGGCTGACAGGGTTCTCATTTTGCTGCTTACTCCATGTAACCCTAGATCCCTTTGATATTCAGGAACCTATCCATCTCAGCCTTAGATATACTCAATGACCTGGTCTCCACAGCCTTCTGTGGCAATGAATTCCATAGATTCACCACTCTCTGGCTGAAGACGTTTCTCCTTATATCCGTTGTAAACGGATTTTCTCTCAGGCTGTGCCCATGTGCCCCATTCCTACCAACGGAAATATCTTCCTAACATCCACTCTGCCCAGGCCATGCTGTATTCTGTATGCTTCAATTAGCTTCCCCCTCATTCTTATTAACTCGTTCAAGTATAGACTCAGAGTCCTCATATGTTAAGCTTTTCATTCCTGGGACCATTCTCGTGATCCTCCTCTGAACATGCTCCAGGGCCAGTACATCCTTCCTGAGACATGAGGTGCAAAACAGTGCACAATACTCCAAACGTGGTCTGACCAGAGCTGTATTGAGCCTCAGAAATACATAACTGCTTTTATATTCAATCCCTCTCAAAATCCACAATCCACTACAATCCACTTCCAACTAAAGGAAACAGTAAATATACCAGGCACAGAACTGGCTCTTGATCATCAGTCTGAGCATTAACTTAACATTGTTTAATGTTATGATGAATCATGAACATCACAAAATATGATCTTTATTGAACGGAGTTTAGTTTATCCTGATTATTAATGCAATGGTTCCTGTAAGACCCTCAGTGGGAAATGATCGGAACATTTTTTTTGAAAACCCAGCCCCTTCAGTGTTAACCAAACTGTTAAACACAGAGAAAGCAGCAATGTTTGATTACATGGTAACCTTGTGGATATTAATATGGAAGGCAAACTCATCTTGAACATTTTCCACTATCACACAGCTCCCACATGAATTCCACTCATAGGTTCCTTCAATCAGAGCACTTTTCACAAAAACTGCATCTGAGATATCACCTTCCTGAGCAAGTGATGAGTGAATTAGAATTAGAATTGGAATTAGATTAAATTAGATGTTATAGTCCCGTGTGCTCCAGTACAGGAATACAGGAGTATAGCAAAAAGTCTACGTAGTCACCATGCTCCAGTGCTATTGTGGTTACAAAACCACAAGTTTAAAAAACAACAGCAGAAATAAAAGACAACTTTTAGAAACAAAACTCACTTATAAATCAGCCGGAGACAAAGCCATGGAAACAAGGACAATTTATTACGAACTTGCAAGTCCGGGCACACCGCTAGCCTGGCAAAAAGTGCAAAGATATCAGTTATGCAATCATTTTTATACAGTTTGTGTGTTTCAGGCTCACATCCCCTTTCCCTATTCTTACCCTATCATAATCATTTATTTCATCTCATTCTCTTATTTAGCCTTTACTTGTGACTAACCTTAAGATCTCTCTCCTTTCCTTTCTCTTTCCTTATCTATGTACCAGGCTGTCCGTGTCCTTGGATGTCTGTATTCCTTGTTCTGTTACTATAAGCTTTATTGTGAAAATGCACTTACTTCTTCTTTTGTGGTCAGCTACAACACTCCCGAGTTATTTCCTAGCTTAAAACTACTTTCTTTAAAACTACTTCTTTAAAAGACCCCCTATATTCATTAAAGTCTTAGCCTTAAGTATACTACATGCTACAAGAATTCCATGACCGTTTGTATAATGTCTCACCCCTCCCCCCCATCTACAGAAATTACACTCCACTAGCACTTACAACAATTACATTTCTATATCGCCTGCAGAAAACTATATTTCTTATATCCCACACAACCAAAAGGTAAGAAAATGTACAGATTTGAAAATCTAAGTCTTATTTTGATAAAAAGTATTTGGAAGCACTGATACAGGCACCCGGGCCTAGCTGGGGCCTGGAGTCTCAGTCAGCCTGTGAGGTCAAGCTGCAGTCCCTTCCCCTGGTTCCTGGAGGCCTGAATAGCAAAAGAAATCACGTCCTTGCTGCCTCTGCCACTCCCAATCACCAGGGACAGCCCCATCCTGACTGACGCTGCCTGGAGCCTATCGTCACTCTGCTCATTGCCCACTCTCACTGCTGCACCAAAGCCACCAATTAACCCACTGCAAAAGCTTCACAGAAAAGACAAAGGAGAAAAGAAAATGGAACAAAAAGAAAAAGAGCAAAAATGAAAAGAGAGAATAGAGAGAAAGCAGAAGGGAGTGGACGAGGCCAGGCCCAGGAGCCTGCCTGCAGCTCTGCTACTCCACCCACCTCTTGGCCAACACTCACCAGGTGGAACAGGAAATCCCCTCCTGAGCCAATCAGCAGATCATTGCTTAAGAAGTCTGGAACAGATCAGAGCATATTGCAGACAGGAGTGTGTTACACATGGGAAACACAGACCGGCGATTTTTGCAGCCACTGATTTGATCAATCACATCCTCACCTCTAACTTTATTTCCCATAAAATCATTACCTTCTGTTAACCTGTTCCCAGGAGCACAGCCCTCGTCTGCCCTCCCTCAAGGTGAAGGTGTGTAGACTTGCTAGGATATGGCAAAGAACTGGTTTATCCAATCTTATATAACAGATTCCACACCCCTCCATGAAAACTTCACATTTCCTGTATCATTCTGAAATGTAGGATAAACTTTACTGCCTTTTATCTGACACCCTCAATCTCATTTGGGACAGAGATATACCTTTGGGAGAGAGCTATCCTCAAATGTTCACACACACACAACCCAATGCAGAGTATTCTCAATGTGAAAGCAGGACTTTGTTCCAAAAAGAATCATCTGGAGTTTATTGCAACCAATATGTTTTTTTACATTTGTTCACAGGATACAGGCAATTTGTCCATCTGTATTGACCAGAGGATAATTGTGAGTCAGCATGTTGCTGTGGGTTTGGAGTCACAGCTAAGGATGGCAGATTTCCTTCCCTAAGGGGCATAGACATGGGAGTGAATGCGGAGGACCCCAGGGCAACTCCCTCCCAACTGTATACCACAGTGCCAGCAGCCTTGCTGCCAACAGGACAGGGTTTACTCAGGGGATGGTGAGGTCTGGGATACTGTCTGTAAGCAATACTCAACACCACTCAAAAAGCTTGACACCATCCAGGACAATGCAGCCCACTTTACTGGCACCATGTCCACAAACATCCACCCCTTCCACACCAACACTCAGTAGCAGCAGTGTGGAAGATCGAAAAGATGCACTGCAGACATTTACCGAATCTCTGGAGTCAGCACCTTCCAAATCCATCTTCCATCCAGAAGGACAAGGGCAGCAGATTCATGACAACACCACTCCCTGCAAGTTCTCCTCCAAGCCACTCACCATCCTGACTTGGAAATAAATCACCATTCCTTCAGTGTCACTGGGTCAGAATCCTGGAACCCAGTCCCCTTACACTCTACTTAACAGGATAGACTGCAACAGTTCAAGAAGGCAGCTCACCACCACCTTCTCAAGGGGAACTCGAGATGGCCAATAAATATTGGCCATCCAGCACCATCCACATCACATGACTGTTGCAGAATTCCTCCGTAGCTCCCTCCTGACAGTACTCCACAGTGCTCCAGCCTCTGCTTAGCCAGTGATGGTGATGGTGGGGTCTGGGACATTGTGGGTAAGGTATGATTCCGTGAGTATGACTGGGTCCTCCTGCTGTGTGACGATAGCTCCAGTGTTGGCACTAGCCCCCAGGTGTTAGTGAGGACAACTGTGCAGGGTCAGCAGGCTATGAGTGCCATTGGTGTTTGTAGTGCTGAGATCAATGCCAGGCAAACCATCTGCTTTTATTCTTTTTATAACTAATTACAAACAGTTGGGCCCTTTTAAGCAGTTCGATTATTATCTGAAGATTCTAAGATGTTAAGCAGTTCACAATGTTTCTTGCCTGAGGCCTCGTTGGAAATATTATTCAAAGATCAAGATAATAAAAATCTCTAATTACCTTCATCTGTAGGTCTCACTCAATAGTATATATTGAGCAGCGTTTGGAAACATGACAGTTTCAGTTCCTTTGACTGATACACCATATAAATCAACAATTCTGTCCCAACAGAAATCCATTGACATCAAGTAGACCGTTAAAGAGACGAGAACTCAATAGGAAAATCTGACAATGGGTCAAATCTCGTATTGGACCCTGTCTCGTCTCTCTCCATCAGAAATCTATTGGCTCTAGCCCCATTTCTGAGTCAAACATCCAGGTCACTCGTTTCATGTTGCGCTAGAGGAGTGTCACGATGAGGGAGTATTAAGATTAAGTTCTCTACAGTATGGAAACAGGCCATTTGGCCCAACAAGTCCACACCAACCCTCCAAAGAGTAACCCACGCAGACCCATTCCCCTACCCTCTATTTAGCCCTGATTAATGCACCTTACACTTTGGGCAATTTGGGCGAATCCATCTGACCTGCACATCAATGGAGAGTGGGAAGAAACCCACACAGACACAGGGAGAATGTGCAAACTCCATGCAGGCAGTGGCCTGAGGCTGGGATCCGTAGCATTGCGAGTCAGCAGTGCTAAACACTGAGCCACCATGCCACCCTGAATTTTCTTGGGTGAGTGTCGTGTCAAGTGAATGTTATACTGAGGAAGTGTATTACTGAGGGGGTATTATACTGAGGGGGTAATATACTGAGGGGGTATTATACTGAGGAGTTGTTATACTGAGGGGGTAATATACTGAGGGGGTATTATACTGAGGGGTTGTTATACTGAGGGCTAATATACTGAGGGAGTGTATTACTGAGGGGGTATTATACTGAGGGGTTGTTATACTGAGGGGTATTATACTTGAGGGAGTGTATTACTGAGGGGGTATTATACCGAGGGGTTGTTATACTGAGGGGGTATTATACCGAGGGGTTGTTATACTGAGGGGGTATTGTGCTCAGGGGTTGTTATACTGAGGGGGTATTATACTGAGGGGTTGTTATACTGAGGGGGTATTGTGCTGAGGGGTTGTTATACTGAGGGGGTATTATACTGAGGGGTTGTTATACTGCGGGGGTATTATACCGAGGGGTTGTTATACTGAGGGGGTATTATACTGAGGGGTTGTTATACTGCAGGGGTATTATACCGAGGGGTTGTTATACTGAGGGGGTATTATACTGAGGGGTTGTTATACTGAGAGGGTATTATACCGAGGGGTTGTTATACAGAGGGGGTATTGTGCTGAGGGGTTGTTATACTGAGGGGGTATTATACTGAGGGGTTGTTGTACTGAGGGGGTATTATACCTAGGGGTTGTTATGCTGAGGGGTTGTTGTACTGAGGGGTATTATACCGAGGGGTTGTTATACTGAGGGGGTATTATACTGAGGGGTTGTTATACTGCAGGGGTATTATACCGAGGGGTTGTTATACTGAGGGGGTATTATACTGAGGGGTTGTTATACTGAGGGGGTATTGTACTGAGGGGTATTATACCAAGTGGTTGTTATACTGAGGGGGTATTATACCGAGGGGTTGTTATACTGAGGGGGTATTGTGCTGAGGGGCTGTTATACTGAGGGGGTATTATACTGAGGGGTTGTTATACTGCGGGGGTATTATACCGAGGGGTTGTTATACTGAGGGGGTATTATACTGAGGGGTTGTTATACTGAGGGGGTATTATACCGAGGGGTTGTTATACTGAGGGGGTATTATACTGAGGGGTTGTTATACTGAGGGGGTATTGTGCTGAGGGGTTGTTATACTGAGGGGGTATTATACTGAGGGGTTGTTATACTGAGGGGGTATTATACCGAGGGGTTGTTATACTGAGGGGGTATTGTGCTGAGGGGTTGTTATACTGAGGGGTATTATACCGAGGGGTTGTTATACTGAGGGGGTATTATACTGAGGGGTTGTTATACTGAGGGGGTATTGTGCTGAGGGGTTGTTATACTGAGGGGGTATTATACTGAGGGGTTGTTATACTGAGGGGGTATTTTGCTGAGGGGTTGTTATACTGAGGGGGTATTGTGCTGAGGGGCTGTTATACTGAGGGGGTATTATACTGAGGGGTTGTTATACTGCGGGGGTATTATACCGAGGTGTTGTTATACTGAGGGGGTATTATACTGAGGGGTTGTTATACTGAGGGGGTATTATACCGAGGGGTTGTTATACTGAGGGGGTATTGTGCTGAGGGGTTATTGTACTGAGGGGTATTATACTGAGGGGTTGTTATACTAAGGGGGTATTATACCGAGGGGTTGTTATACTGAGAGGGTATTGTGCTGAGGGGTTGTTATACTGACGGGGTATTATACTGAGGGGTTGTTATACTGAGGGGGTATTGTGCTGAGGGGTTGTTATACTGAGGGGGTATTATACTGAGGGGTTGTTGTACTGAGGGGGTATTATACCTAGGGGTTGTTATACTGAGGGGGTATTGTGCTGAGGGGTTATTGTACTGAGGGGTATTATACTGAGGGGTTGTTATACTAAGGGGGTATTATACTGAGGGGTTGTTATACTGAGAGGGTATTATACCGAGGGGTTGTTATACTGAGGGGGTATTATGCTGAGGGGTTGTTATACTGAGGGGGTATTATACTGTGGGGTTGTTGTACTGAGGGGGTATTATACCTAGGGGTTGTTATACTGAGGGGGTATTGTGCTGAGGGGTTGTTGTACTGAGGGGTATTATACCGAGGGGTTGTTATACTGAGGGGGTATTATACTGAGGGGTTGTTATACTGAGGGGGTATTATACCGAGGGGTTGTTATACTGAGGGGGTATTGTGCTGAGGGGTTGTTTTACTGAGGGGGTATTATACTGAGGGGTTGTTATACTGAGGGGGTATTATACTGAGGGGTTGTTATACTGAGGGGGTATTATACCAAGGGGTTGTTATACTGAGGGGGTATTATACCAAGGGGTTGTTATACTGAGGGGGTATTATACCGAGGGGTTGTTATACTGAGGGGGTATTGTGCTGAGGGGTTGTTATACTGAGGGGGTATTATACTGAGGGGTTGTTATACTGAGGGGGTATTATACCGAGGGGTTGTTATACTGAGGGGGTATTGTGCTGAGGGGTTGTTATACTGAGGGGGTATTATACCGAGGGGTTGTTATACTGAGGGGGTATTATACCGAGGGGTTGTTATACTGAGGGGGTATTGTGCTGAGGGGTTGTTATACTGAGGGGGTATTATACCGAGGGGTTGTTATACTGAGGGGGTATTATGCTGAGGGGTTGTTGTACTGAGGGGTATTATACCGAGGGGTTGTTATACTGAGGGGGTATTATGCTGAAAGGATGTAAAAGGAGAAGGTGAGGACTGCAGATGCTGGAGATTAGAGACGAGAATGTGATGCTGGAAAAGCACAGCAGGTCGGGCAGCACCTGAGGAGCAGGAGAATTGACGTTTTGGGCATAATCCCTTCATCAGGAATGAAGCTTGTGGGCCGGGGCTGAGAGATGAATGAGAGGGGGATGGGACTGGGGAGATAGCTGGGAAAGCGATAGGTGGATGAAGGTGAGAGAGCAGGTGATAGGTCAGAGGGAGGAGTGATGGACGGGTCCGGAGGGCGGTGCTGACTTGGAGGCTTGGGACTGGGATAATGTGGGGGAGGGGAAATGAGAAAGCTGTTGAAATCCACATATATCCCATGTGGTTGCAGGGTCCCAAGGCGGAATATGAGGCATTCCTCTTCCAGGCGTCGGGTGGTAATGGTTTGGAGGGGGAGGCGGCCCAGGACCTGCATGTCTTTGACGGAGTGGGGGGGGGGGGGGGTTGAACTGTTCAGCCACGGGGCAGTGGGGTTGGTGGGTGCGGGTGCTCCAAAGATGCTCTCTGAAACGATCCACAAGAAGGTGACCTGTCTCCCCGATGTAGAGGAGACCACACCGAGTGCAATGGATGCAGTAGATAACATTAGTAGAGCTACAGGTAAATTTCTAATGGATGTGGAAGGATCCCTTGGGGACTTGAACAGAGGTGAGGGGAGTGGTGTGGGGGCAGGTTTTGCACTTCCTGCAGTGGTAGGGAAAGGTGCTAGGAGTGGGGTGTGGGCTGGTGGGGGAATGTAAACCTGACAAGGGAGTTGCGGAGGGAATGGTCTCTCCAGAACGCTGATAGGGGTGGAGGAAAATATATCTTTTGTGGTGGTGGGGTCCGTTTGGAGGTGGCAGTAGTGGCAGAAGATGATGCGAAATATGCAGGGGTTGGTGGGGTGGAAGGTGAGGACTGGTGTGGGGGGGTTCTGTCCTTGTTGTGTTGGGAGGTTTGGGATTCAAGGGCGATGTTGCGTGAAGTGGAAAAGATACGCTGGAGGGCATCATCAACCATGGGGGGGGGGAGGTTGCGATCCTGGAAGAAGGAGGCCATCTGGACTTTCTGAGGTGGAATTGGTCCTCCTGGGAACAGATGGGGTGGAGGCGGAATAAGGGATGGCATTTTTACAGGAGGTAGTGTGGGAGGAGGTGTCGTCTAGGTAGCTGTGGGAGTCAGTGGACTTGTAGTGGACGTCTGTGGTTAATCAGTCACCAGAGATGGTGATGGGGAGTTCCAGGAAGGGGAGGGAGGTGTCTGAGATGGTCCAGGTGAATTTGAGGTGGGGGTAGAAGGTGTTGGTAAAGTTGATGAATTGTTCAACCTCCTCGTGGGAGCACAAGGTGGCACTGATACAGTCATCGATGTACCAGAGGAACCAGAGGTGCCAGTGTAATTGTAGAAGATGGGCTGTTCCACATATCCAACAAACAGGTATAATCGCTGGGCCCCATGCAGGTACCCGTGGTCTTAGCTGTTATACTGAGGGAGTGTTATACTGAGGGAGTGTTATACTGAGGGAGTGTTGTGCTCAGGAAGTGTTGTGCTGAGGGAGTGTTGTGCTAAGGGAGTGTTAGACTGAGGGAGTGTTATACTGAGGGAGTGTTGTGCTGAGGGAGTGTTATACTGAGGGAGTGTTGTGCTGAGGGAGTGTTATACTGAGGGAGTGTTGTGCTGAGGGAGTGTTATACTGAGGGACTGTTGTGCTGAGAGAGTGTTATACTGAGGGAGTGTTGTGCTGAGGGAGTGTTGTGCTGAGGGAGTGTTATACTGAGGGACTGTTGTGCTGAGAGAGTGTTATACTGAGGGAGTGTTGTGCTGAGGGAGTGTTGTGCTGAGGGAGTGTTATACTGAGGGACTGTTGTGCTGAGAGAGTGTTATACTGAGGGAGTGTTGTGCTGAGGGAGTGTTGTGCTGAGGGAGTGTTGTGCTGAGGGAGTGTTATACTGAGGGCGTGTTGTGCTGAGGGCGTGTTGTGCTGAGGAAGTGTTGTGCTGAGGGAGTGTTATACTGAGGGAGTGTTATACTGAGGGAGTGTTGTGCTGAGGGAGTGTTATACTGAGGGACTGTTGTGCTGAGAGAGTGTTATACTGAGGGAGTGTTATACTGAGGGAGTGTTGTGCTGAGTGTTATACTGATGGAGTGTTGTGCTGAGGGTGTGTTGTGCTGAGGGAGTGTTGTGCTGAGGGAGTGTTATACTGAGGGAGTGTTGTGCTGAGGGAGCGTTATACTGAGGGACTGTTGTGCTGAGAGAGTGTTATACTGAGGGAGTGTTATACTGAGGGAGTGTTGTGCTGAGGGAGTGTTATACTGAGGGACTGTTGTGCTGAGAGAGTGTTATACTGAGGGAGTGTTATACTGATGGAGTGTTGTGCTGAGGGTGTGTTGTGCTGAGGGAGTGTTGTGCTGAGGGAGTGTTATACTGAGGGAGTGTTGTGCTGAGGGAGCGTTATACTGAGGGACTGTTGTGCTGAGAGAGTGTTATACTGAGGGAGTGTTATACTGAGGGAGTGTTGTGCTGAGGGAGTGTTATACTGAGGGACTGTTGTGCTGAGAGAGTGTTATACTGAGGGAGTGTTATACTGAGGGAGTGTTGTGCTGAGGGAGTGTTGTGCTGAGGGAGTGTTATACTGAGGGACTGTTGTGCTGAGAGAGTGTTATACTGAGGGAGTTTATACTGAGGGAGTGTTGTGCTGAGGGAGTGTTGTGCTGAGGAATGTGCTCAAATTTGGAAGAAAGGAGTTAGCCATGTGCAAACTTTGAGGCAGATGTAAATTACCCCACAACATATTTGATCAGGGCGCAGTGGAGGTCTGCCCTGAGACTGAGCTAATAGTTATCTCTCAACCAGAGTCAGTATTATACTGTAAACGGACCATCTGGTTATTTATCAGCACTGCTGTGGGTCCACGTGTGTAGGGGCACTCGGTTGGTTGGCTGGTTTACGCTGCAGTGTGATGCCAACATTACAATTTCAGTTTTCATAGCCATCTGAAACTCACCCCTTGACTGAGGTGGGGTGACCCTTCAGTGAAACTTACCACCAGTCAACTCTCTGTCCAATGAGAGAACAGTCCTCTGGGACTAGTACAACACTCAGCATAACACCCCCTCAGGACAACACTCCCTCACTATATCTCCCCCTGGGACCTGTGCTGACCTTATATACTTCCACAATGACTATAATTCAAACGGGTTGAGTTGGCCCACGTGGTGCTGTATAATAGCAGGTCTGTCTGTTCAGTGGGTGAACTTGTTCCATTTCTCCACATGATTGTGATAATGTTATATTGTTGAAATGGATGAAAATGTAGATGGGTGGGTTCATAATGTTTTACAGACAACACAAAGATGGGTGGAGTTGTGGATCGTGTCGAGGATTGTCAAAGGATACAGTGGTATACAGATCAGTTGCAGATACGGGCGGAGAAATGGCAGATGGAGTTTAATCCGGGTATATGTGAGGTGCAGTACTTTGGGAGGTCAGATGTTAAGGAAAAGTATACAGCTAATGGCAGGACCATGAACAGCATTGATGTACAGAGGGATCTTGGGGTTCAAGTCCATAGCTCCCTGAAAGTGGCCTCACATGTAGATAGGCTGGTAAAGAAGGCATATGGCATGCTTCCTTTGTTGGTTGGGGAATTGAGAACAAGAGTTAGGATGTTATGTTACAGCATTCTCAGACTTTGGTTAGACCGCACCTGGAGTACTGTGTTCAGTTCTGGTCGCCACATTACAGGAAGGATGAGGAAGTTTTGGAGAGGGTGCAGAAGAGGTTTACCAGGATGCTGCCTGGATTAGAGGGTATGAGCTATAAGGAGAGGCTAGAAAAACTCAGGTTGCTTTCTCTGGATCAGCAGATGCTGAGGGGAGACTTGATAGATGTCTATGACAGTATGCGATGCATTGATGGGGTTGACTGTCAGAATCTTTTTCCCAGAGTTGAAATGTGTAATACCAGGGAGCATGCATTTAAGGTGAGAGAGGGGAAAGTCCAAAGGAGATGTGAGGGGCACGTTTTTTACCCAGTGTGGTAGGAGTCTGGAATGTGCTGCCGGGGTGGCCCAGATGTGATAGGGGCTTTTAGATAAGCAATGAATATACAAGGAATGGAGGGATATGGACCAAGGGCAGGCAGAAGGGATTAGTTTAATTTAGTGTCACGTTCAGTACAAACTTATGCACCGAAGGACTTGTTTCTGTACTGTTTTATTCTATGTTCTGTGTTATGTTCTATGTTCTAAATTTACTTGTCAAATGTAGTGAGAGAGATCCTGTGCTTCAAGCACTGAAACTATTCAGAGATGAGCTCATCATTCACAACAAATAAATTGAATAATAAACACGAGGACAACATAACTGGCTCATTACACATGATATTGGAGAGGAAGGTAGTGAGCAGGATTGACAGTCCAAACCACAATTGAGTTGAAATGCTGCTGGAATATACTGCTTCATTTCCTTTTACTTTCTGAAACCAAAAATCACCTTATTTACTCAGTCAGAAATAGTGGTAAACCAAGGTACCTGAGATTCAGGGGAGATTTCCATCTCCGCAAAGGATATTCAGTAGGAAGGCTGAGCAATACTCTTCATAAACAGATCTCTCTGTGACGGTTTTCTCAACCAGTAATAATCATTAGTGATGGGAATGCAGAACATAGCCCTCTCTACACCACCCCCATCAAACACTCCCAGGATAGGAACTGCATGGGGTTAGATACAGAGTATTGCTCCCTCTCCTCTGTCCCCATCAAACACTCCCAGGACAGGAACTGCATGGGGTTAGATACAGAGTATTGCTCCCTCTCTACACCATCCCCCCGATCAAACACTCCCAGGACAGCACAGGATTGGATATAGAGTAAAGCTTCCTCTGCACCATTCCCATCAACCACTCCTGGGACAGGACTGCACAGGGGTTAAAAACAGAGTAAACCTCACTCAACATTATCCCCATCAAACTCCCTCAGGAGATATAGGATTATGAGAGACGGGTGAAGAATTCCACTGACATTATCCCAGGTTGTGCTGGTCAGTGGTGAGATCGGAGGCTTTCGTAGCGACCTGCTGAGTTTCTCCAACACTTCCTGTTTCATTTCAGATCGCCAGCATCCACTGTATTTTGCTTTGATTCAATTAATCTGGGATTCCTGTTCCCAATGGTATCCAGTGATCCTGCTGAAAATGTGTGAGTAAGGACAGTCTTCCTGAACATCCTGGCATTTGGACATGAAGTTTGAGTTTTCTTTGTTCTTTTGTGGGATGTGTGGGTCACTGGCTGGCTTGCATTTATTGCCTGTCCCTGTTTGCCCTTGAGCAAACGGTGATGAGCTATGGGGACACTCTCTGTGTTGGTGGGAGCTCCAGGAGGTTGACCTTCCTGCAAAGAGAGATGGTGGTGGAGATCAGCTGAAGTAAGGTATAAATGTTACTGGACTAACAGGTGGTCTTACTGTTTGAAACACAGATCAATGCTTCCTTGGAAGAGCAGGAATTTGTGGAAGCTTGGGCCAAGAAAGCAAAAGAATTTTACAAAATCAAGTTCAATGATACAAGCTTGAAGAAAATCATCAAGAAGATTGGTGTCTTGGGACCTGCGAATCTCCAACCTAATGAAAGAAAGAAGGTAATTTTTAGTTATCTTAAGAGCTCTGCCATCTCAGGGGTTCTGGTGGTCTCATTATTGCCACAACTATATATCCAAATGTAATGGTCCTCTCCAAAACAATTATTGATTCCCCCAACTTGGCTTGGAGCCAAGCAAGGAGGCACTATTGTAAATGCTCAGATATTGTAGGCAGATATATTTTATACTGAGTTTAGAAGCAGCTGCTAGCTAAGCCATCCTAGCCTCTCCAGTATGTTTGTTACTGTCATGACTGATCTTCTGCCTCAATTCCATGTTTCTGTCCATTTTACATATCACTTGATTCTCTAAGAGATCAAACACCTGTCTATCTCAGCTTTGAATATATTACCCCTTTGTTGTAGAGAATCCCAATTATTCTGAGTGAAGAAATGTTTGTTTTCTTCTCAATCCAAATTCGTTAGTCCCTCATGCTCTGGATTCCCCAACCAAGGAAAACAACATCTCAACGCAAGTGCTTACTTACTGAAAAATTGAGAGCAGAATTTGCTCCCAATCCTCAGGCTTACAACTCCTTTTGGTAATTTTATAAACATTTCACTGTGATCTAACACAATTCTTAACTTGCTGCATTCCATACCTTCAGGTCTCACCCCAATTTCATTATCATACAGGATGATAAGGGTGCCGTGATTATGGCATGCAGACCTCTACCAATCACAGGCTAAGCACCAACTCCCAGACCCTTTGTCCTATCTCACCCTGGATGATGATCCCACCACTGAACATCAGGCTGTAGTTTCCAGCACTGTCACTGATCTCATCTCCTCTGGAAATCACCACCCCCATGGCTTCCCGTCTCAGTCCCTGCACAGCTCACCTCTACCTCCTTCCCAAAATCCACAAACAGGACTGCCCTGACTGCCCCATCATTCCAGTTCATTCCTGCTCCACTGAGCCGGTTCTTCCCATTATAACTCTGTTTCCTCTTCCCTTATTTAGCTTCTTCCAACTTACATTCGTGATTCTTCTGATTTCCAGCTTTTTGGTACAAATTGCCTCCTCTTGCACCATGGCTGTACAATCCCTCTACACGTCTGTTGCCCATCAGGATGGTCTGAAAATTCCCCAACTCTTCCTTGAAAAGGGGCCTGCACAGTTTCAGCATCATTACCATCACCATCACCCACCTCTGCCTTTCTCCTTTAACTCATCTCATTTTCTCCAAGTTAAAGGTAAGGCCCTGGATATCTGCCTGTCTCTTTGTGAGGGAGATGGAACATTCCCTGTACCAGTCCGACCCTCCTGAAACTCTTTCTCTGGTACATAGATGACATTTTGGTGCTGCTCTCACTCAGAAGTGAACAAATTTATCAGTTTTGCTTCCAGCTTTAATCATTCTCTCACTTTCACCTGGTCCATCTCTGACTCCTCTCTTCCCTTCCTTGACATCTCTGTTTTCATTTCTGGCCCATGACATGGAGATGCCGGTGTTGGATTGGGGTGGACAAAGTGAAAAATCACACAACATTAGGTTATAGTCCAACAGGTTTAATTGGAAGTACTTAGCTTTCAGGTAACCAGCTACCTGACGAAGGAGCAGCGCTCCGAAAGCTAGTGCTTCCACATAAACTGGCAGACTATAATCTGGTGTTGTGTGAATTTTTTTAACTTCATTTCTGGGGATAGGGTGGCCACTGATGTCCATTACAAACCCAATGACTACCACAGTTGCCCTGACTTTACATCCCCAGACCCTGCTTCCTGTAAGGATTCCATTCCACTCTCCCAGCTTCTCCGGCTCCATCACATCTGTTACGGTGCCACCTTTAACTGGCTGCCTCTGACATGACTTCCTTTTTCCTCAACGGAGAATTCCCCACCCCTCCGCATTGTGGTTTAGCTGAAACCAACCCATATTCAACACCTTCACCCTCACTATTTTTCTCTCTTTCCCAGAACAATGGAGGGTTCCCCTTGCCCTTACTTTCTGGTCTCCTAGTCTCCATATTCAAAGGATAATCCTCTGTCATTTCTGTCCCCTCCAGCAGGATGCCACCACCAAACACAACTTCCCCTCCCTTCCACTGTCAGGGAGTATTCCCTCCATGCCATCCTGGTTTACTCCTCCATCCCTCCCAATACATTCTCTGCCTCCCCCATGGCACCTTTCTGTATGATCACAGAAGGTGTAACACTTGCCCAATCACCTCCTCCATCCTCACTGTCCAATCCAATTCCCTGCTCACAACGTGGTCTCCTTTATGTTGATTAGACCAAACTCTTTGCAGAACGTTCTCACCATGTCCATAAGAATGACCCTGACCACCCATTGCTTACTTTCTCAATAAACTATCTGGCTGTCATGGCAACATTCCTATCCTGGGCCTGTTAGAATATTCTAACACCGTATAACACAAGTTTGAGGAACAATTTAGAATCATAGAATCCCTACAGTGTGGAAACAGGCCATTTGGCCCAACAATCCACACTGACCCTCTGAAGAGTAATCCACCCAGATCCATTCCCCCTACCCTACTACTCTGCATTTACCCCTGACTCATGCACCTAACCCACACATCCCTGAACACTGTGGGCAATTTAGCATGGCCAGTTCACCCTACCCAGCACATCATGAAACACCTCCCTTTCTGCACCTTATTCAGACTGCATTATGTCTGCTCTTGATATTTTTCACATTCTCTCCCCTGTGTCTTGTTTACTTTGCTCATAATCGGGAGGTCCTTTCATACTTTAACTTATACTTTTTTTTTAACATCTTTCTCCACCAACAATCTCAATGTCTCGACCATTTACAAAATATCCACAGTATTTTGCTATTATTACATTGTCTTCTCTTGTTCAGCACGGTTGGATCTCATTTTCTTTCATGTTTTTCATGGCTCAGTGAAATTTACATTGTTGTAACCCAGGTATTAATTTGTAGAGCCATTTTCTGTATACTGTCATAATTTGAATGTAGTTTTCCAAACTGCCACAACCAACATATCTATCATATCTTTCAGGTTTCATTTGTTTCAATGTAAGATGCTAGTTTCTGTCCAAAATACATCACTTCATAAGGTTCTGAAATTTAATGGTCACAGTTCACAGTTTTGGGAGTAATATATTAACATGGATAGATAATTGGCTAACTAACAGGAATCAGATAATTGGCTAACTAACAGGATAAATGGTTTGCTTTCATATTGGCAAACTGCACCTTGTGGAATCCCACAAGGATCTGCCTTAACTAATTATATTGATATTAATAGCTTGTATGAACTATTAGACTGCATTGTAGCTACATTGACTCATGATCAAAGGACAGATTGGAATGTAGTCCTGTGAGGTGAATTGAAGGACAGTGTTTTCAGCATAGAGCCTGGAACTGACAATTGGACCATTTCTCAATGGGATGAGCCCACCTCTTTACTGGCAGGGCCCAACATAAAATCCACATCAGGGTGAAATGGGCATGGGGTGGGATTGAAGGGCTGCTCCTGCTGCAGCAATCCCAGAGGCAGTCAAATGTCAATTCAGCCCCCCCACCTCCCCCTCCTTTACAGGGACATTGGCTCAGTTCTGGAGATGAGTGTAAAACCCATTAGCCCTCTCCCGCTTACGCCACTCACCTCCATTACTCTACTGTCCAATACCCCCAATCTTCTCAACACCTCTGTATTCACTCAGCCCTACAAAACACCACACACTCATAACTCCTCACCCTCCATATTCTCTTATCTCATATATACTCATCCCAGTACCTCTTTCATGCTTATCCATTTGCATGCATATTCTCACCATCCATAGTCCCCAGATCCCATCACTCCCATAGACTGCCCTACCTCCATAATTATCCTCTGACTAATACTCTTTTTATTTTTCCTATTGACATACCTAATATTCACCATATATGGAGCTCACACGTCCTATAATAAGCCTATAAAGGTCTGTACGCTAAGGAAGTGAACAGTCATTTACTTAAAGAACTATTATCCTCTTAACTTATTATAAAACTAACAAAACGACGCAGCTCCCAGTTCCTTTGGTAGGAAAGGCAACAACTCTTACTGAGTTGAACTCATTTGCAGATTTGGAACTAAGCCAGGCATTTGTAATGAGATTCCATTCAACAATCATGTCAACAAAGCGTCTGGAGTTGATTATGTTGAAGCTGTGAAGTGAGCCTAGAGCTCAGTCATCTGTCTAATCACTGAAACAATCCAACATCAGTGAAAACATGGGAGCAAAGGGGACAACTGATGCAAGTGGTGGGGCTGGTACAATTGCAACATTTAAAAGGCATCTGGATCGCAATATGAATAGGAAGGATTTAGAGGGACATGGACTAAGAGCTGGCGAGTGGGGCTAGGTCAGATTGGGATGTCCAGTTGATGGAGATGAATTGGACCAAGGAGTCTGTTTCCATGCTGTATGATTTGATGACTCTACGATTCCATAAATAAAAGTTAAATTTCAAAATTGTGAAGTGCAATGTAGCACTTTACCCAGTGGATAATGTTTTGTTCTGACTCTGAAGATGCTTCCATTTTTACAATGCGGTTTAATGATCATTTACCTTTCAAAGCAAAGACCTTCCATATATCACAGTTATTTGTTTCAAAAAAAGATTTCATTACACCACGTGAAGGTAGCAATGTTGTTGAACTTATGGCCATGTTGTAGAGAGACCTCGAGGTTCAGGTACATAATTCTTTGAAGTTTGTATCACATGTAGACAGAGTGATTAAGAAGATATTTAGCAAGCTTGTCTTCATTGCTCAGAATATAGGAGTTGAGACGTTATGTTGAGATAATGCAGGATGTTGGTGAGGCGAGTTCTGGAGGACTGTGTCCAGTTCTGGTCTCCCTGCTACAGGGAGGATATTATTAAGCTGGAAAGGATTCAGAAGAGATTTACCAGGATGTTGCCCAGAATGGAGTGTTTGAATTATAAGAAGAGGTTAGAACTTTTATCACTGAAGCATCGGAGGTTGAGAGGTGACCTTATGGAGGGTTATAAAATAATGAGGGGTATAGATCAGGTGAATGGCAGATGTCTTTTCCATCGGGTGGGAGAGTTCAAGCCTAGGGAGCATATTTTTAAAGTGAGAGGAGTAGGATTTTTAAGCAGAGAATGGAATGAACCTCCTGAGGAAGTAGTGGATGCAGTGGTTACAATGTTTAACAGACACGAACAGGAAAGGTTTGGAGGGATATGGGCCGGGAGCAGGCAGCTGGGACTAGTTTAGTTTGGGATTATGGTCAGCATGGACTGGTTGGACCGAAAGGCCTGTTTCTGTGCTGTTTGATTCTATGACTAGTATATGAGTTAGGAAAAGAAGTAGACCATTCAGCCCTTCAACTCTGCTCCAGATTTCAATAAGATCATTTCCTTCACTCCTCCAACTTCCTCTAGACAAAAGAGGTAGCCATGGGCTCCTGCATGGGCCCCAGCTCTGCCTGCCTCCTTGTAGGATATGTGGAGCAGACCATCTTCCATAGTTACACTGGCACCATTCCCCACCTTTTCCTCCGCTACATTGATGACTGTATCAGTGCCACCTCGTGCTCCCATGAGGAGGTCTAACAGTTCATCAACTTCACCAACACCTTCCAACCTGACCTTAAGTTCACCTGGAACATCTCAGACACTTCCCTCCCCTTCCTGGACCTCTCCATCTCCATTTCCGGTGTCCAACTCAACACGGACATCTATTACAAACCCACCGACTCCCTCAGCTACCTGGACTACACCTCCTCCCACCCCTTCCTGTAAAAACGCTATCCTTTATTCCCAATTCCTCCACCTCATCCACATCTGCTCCCAGGAGGACCAGTTCTAACATTGAACATCCCAGATAGCCTTCTTCAAAGGCCACAATTTCCCCTCCCACATGGTTGATGATGCCGTCCAGCGTATCTCCTTCACCTCCCGCACGTCCGCCCTTGAACCCCACCCCTCCTACTGCAACAAGGACAGAACCTCCAGTCCTCACCTTCCACCCCATAAACCTCCAGCTACATATCCTCCTCCATTTCTATCACCTACAAACAGACCTCACCACCTAGAGATATATTTCCCTCCCCACCCCTATCAGTGTTTCACAGAGACCATTCCCTCCATGACTCCCTTGTCAGGTCCATGTGCTCCTCCCCTCCCCTCCCAACCCCACCCCCCACCCCCTCACGCCAACCTACACCCCACTCCCGGCACCTTCCCCTGTCACCACAGGAATTGCAAAACCTGTGCCCACAACTCCTCTCTCACCTCCATCCAAGACCCCAAAGCAGCCTTCCACATCTGTCAGAGATTTACCTGCACTTCCACACATTCCTTATGCCTGAAGTGTCGAATCTCCTGCTGCTCGGATGCTGCCAGACCTGCTGTGCTTTTCCAGCACCACACTCTTCGGTGTGAATGTTGCTCTCGATGTGGTCTCCTCTACATTGGGGAGACAGGACGCCAACTTGCAGAACATTCCAGTGAACATCTCTGGGGCACATGCATTAAACAATCCCAAACACTTCAACTCCCCCTCTCACTCCACCAAGGACATGCAAGTCCTGGGCCTCCTCCATCGCCACTCCTTGGCACTGCCCTCAATACCTGTCCTATCAGTCCATCTTCCTTCCCACCTATCCACTCCACCCTCCTCTCCGATCTATCACCTTCTCCCTCACCTTCATCTCCCTATTGCACTCTCAATCACCTTCCCTCCAGCCCCACCCCTCTCCTATTTATGTCTCAGACTCCTTGGTCCATAAGCCTCATTCCTGATGAAGAGCTTATGCTCGAAACCAGTCGCCTCTCCTGCTCCTCAGATACTGCCTGATCTGCTGTGCTTTTCCAGCACCACACTCTTCGACTCTGATTCGTTTGTGTACCTATTCCACTTTACAATAAAAGTTTACTCCTTTTCCAAGCAATGAATCTATTTACTTGCACCTTAAAATATTTAACGACCCTGTTTAAACAGCCTTTTGAGGCAGAGAATTCCAAAGTCATATAATTGTCTGGAAAGAAAGAACTGATTTCTCCCTATCTTGAGCTGAAAATGTGTTGCTGGAAAAGCGCAGCAGGTCAGGCAGCATCCAAGGAGCAGGAGAATCGATGTTTCAGGCATGAGCCCTTCTTCAGGAATGGCTTCTGAAGAATGGTTCCTGAAGAAGGGCTCATGCCTGAAACGTCGATTCTCCTGCTCCTTGGATGCTGCCTGACCTGCTGCGCTTATCCAGCAACACATTTCCAGATCTGCAGACCTCACTTTCTCCCTATGTTGACTCTAGTTCCTCTTCCTGTTTTCGGTCTTTTCCCTCTTCCATTTGTGATCCTTCATTCTTTTAAACTCCAATGAGTACAGACCCAACCGAAATGTCTCCTCATAAGAAAGTCTCTCCATACCCAGGATCAATCTAGTTAACCTTCTCCAATGCCAGTGGATCTTTCATTAGGATAAGGACCAAAACTATCCAAAGTATTCCAGCTATGCTCTAAAGAGCACCTTGTAGAGTTTTAGCCAGACTTCATTATTTTTATATTTGAAATAAAGTCCAACAGTCTATTTGCTTTCCTGCTGGACTTGTACGCTAGCTTTTTGTGATTCATGCACAAGGACTCCAAGAAAACATTGAGCTTATACTCATTCACGTTTGGAAGAATGAAAGGTGATCTTACTAAAACCTTAAAGATTCTGAGAGGGTTTATCAGGGTAGTAGGTGTTCCCTCTGACAGAGAAATGTAGAATGAGAGGACCCAGCTTTAAAACAAGGGGTACTCTTGCTTTAAGATGGAGATGAACAAGAATTTGTTCTCTCAGAGAATGTGAATCTTTGGAATTCATGGCGAATAAAAACATAAATTGCTGGAAAAGCTCAGCTGATCTGGCAGCATGTGTGAAGACAAATCAGAATTAATGTTTCAGGTCCAATGACCCTTCCTCAGAACTAATGATAGCTGGGAAAATGTCAGTCTATATGCAGAAGATAAGGTGGGGGGGGGAGGGGTAAGGAGTAAATGATAGGTCAGGATAAAACCCAAAGAGAGAGAACAGTTGGACAGTCAAAGGTGTAGATACCAATCCGATTGGATGATTGTTAGTGGCCAAAAATAGGTAGTGTCTAATGGCAGGCAGTGTGGTAACAAGGCCTGGGTAGGGGCTAGGACATGGCAGAATCCAGGCCCTCAAATGTTTGAAATCAATATTGAGTCCAGAGGGTTGCAGGGCCTCCAAATGGAAAATGAGGTGCTGTTCTTTCAGCTTGCACTGAGCTTTGCTGGAGCATTGCAGCGAGCCTGACACCGAGGTCATGGCCAGGGAACAGGGTGGGGGGTTAAAGTGCCAGGCAACCGGAAGCTTTTTTATGGGAAGAAGGTAGATGTTTTGCAAAACGGTCACCCAGTCTATGCTTCATTTCCTGAATGTAGAGGGGCCCACATTGTGAGCAGCGGTTACAGTAGATGAGATTGGGTGAAGTGCGGGTAAAGCGCTGCTTCACCTGGAAGGTGTGTTTGGACCATAGGATACTGAGGAGGGAGGAGGGAAATGGGCAGTTGTTACACCTTGGACAGTTGTGGGGAAGAGCTTTTGGGAGAATTCATGTGGAATTAATTGCTCTGGGTCACTGACCATATTCAAGATTTAGAATGGCAGAGTTTTGAACAATACAGTGTCAATGTTTATGTCCAAGGCAAAGAGCAGATCAACCAATGACAGAGTATGTTTAATAGGTTTAATGGTGTTCTCTTGTTCTTATTTCTTCAATTCTTGTAGCATACTAGGAGTCCAGAAAGATTTAATAACACTCACTGTCATCTCAGTGCTGAGACATTAATAACAGGCTGTGTCCTGTCTTGCTCCAGTTGGAGAGCTCACAAACAGACTGTTGTGCACAGTTTGGGCCCTTAGTTAAGGAAGGATGCATTTGCATTAGAAACATTCAGGAAAGATTCACTAAAATGAGGGGCTTGTCATATGAGGAAAGTCTGAACCTATTCTCATTGAAGGTCAGAAGAAAGAAAGGTAATTATCAAATTATATAAGCTTCTAAGGGACTTCTGAGAGGTTTAATAGCACAATGAGTACCCAGTGCCTTTACTGAGAGATTTAGCAACACACCGAGCGAGTAATATCCATGCTAAAGATTCATTTTCAATGTAGAGCCAGCGACTCCGCAAAGAAATTATGAACAAAGTTGGTTCCTAATGTCTTCACTGAGCGATTCAATTACAAGGCACAAAGGAGATGTCATCCTTCATTAATTGTCTCCCAAACTAGCTGTTAATCTCCTAGACATTCAACTGCCCTAACTGAAAGTAAACTTCGTCATAGCCCAGGAACAGACCCAGGTCTTGGTACTCGTGCACTCTCCACATTACTGCCAGATGTTAGATAAACTCACATCCTTTCTGGGGCACAGAGGATTGTGGTTATTGTACCTAATCTTTCATAGTGAGAGATTTATAGGTCATTAATTAACTTGCAGAATAGGCAAATAATTGAAGTTCAACACAGGTAAATGTGAGTTAGTACATTTTAGTTGGAAGAGTCAGGAAGTCACTTATTACCTGGAAGGTGCAACGCCAAGTGAGGTAGTAGAACAAAATAATGTGTAGTGCAACTGCACATAAGGTTGCACAGAACGGAGCACAGTCATAACAACAGCAGACCAAGCACTTGGCTTTATTCGTAAGGGAGCCTTTTGAAAAATAGGTTGACTTATGCTAAATCTGCATTGAATCTAAATAAGACTGCACTCAGTAGTACTGTGATTAGTACTGAAGCAAGACACTAGAGAGAGCGCAGATTGGGTTTACAAGGATGATATTGGCAGCTATAAATACCAATCAGATCAAAATGGCATGTATCTGTGACTCTGTATCCTGGTAAGTGGTCAAAGTGAGCACTGCAGATGCTAGAGATTAGAGTCAAAAGTTCGGCGTTGGAAAAGCACAGCAGGTCAGGCAGCATCCGAGGAGCAGGAAAATCAACATTTCAGGAAATGGTGGGTCTTTCCTGATGAAGGGCTTTTGCCTGAAACGTCGATTCTCCTGCTCCTTGGATGCTGCTGACCTGCTGTGCTTTTCCAGCTCCACACTCTCAATCCTGGTAATGAGGTCCAACCAGAATGCCAAGTACTTTTCTATCTGTGCAATATCCCCAAACAATTCATAGTTGATTACTTTTCAAGTATCATTGAAGTTAAAGAAGCAAATACAGCAGTTTACCAAAACCAGTGTTGCCAATGACAGAGAATTAAATGTTTTTTTTTAGTGGAGTCAGTTTAAGGGAGGAATATTGGCTGGGACTCAAGGAAACATCCTTGTCTTTCTTCAACCAATGCCTTGGGATCTTTGACTTTGGTGTAAGGAGTTGTTGGGATTACAGTGAAGTATCTCATCAAAAGTATTGCCCCTTCAGCAGTGCAGCACTCCCTTAGTACTGCACTGGAAAGATAACCCAGTTTACATGTTGAAATGGGTCTTGAACCTTTCTGACTCAAATGAAAGAGTTATACTGATTTATAATGGAAACTTCGACAAGAAAGCTTGAGTCATTGGAGTTTGTCCAGCATTATCTGAGGAAAATTAATGAAGATGCATTCAGAAACAAACCCACCAAACGTGAGAGCTCCTTTAGTCCGTGGCAGCACAGAAGCTGGTGGACACAGATCTCTGTACTTGTTTCTTCTCCATAATGACCTGGGAACATTCATGTTTGTGGTTCCACGCTGCCTCCTGCAGGTGATTCATAGCCCTTCCCTTGGAAGTGAAAAGTGTTGACCAACATATCTTTCTTTTCAGTACAACACCATCCTGAGTGAAATGGACAACATTTATTCCACTGCTAAGGTGTGTCCACCAAATCAACAGAGCAACTGCTGGTCTCTCGAACCTGGTAAGTCGTGTAGGGCATGAAGTGAATGGCTACAATGTGAGAAGGAATAGCGAGCAGCCTGATGTGAGTATACTCATACACACCTTGGGAGCAGACTAATGTACTCACTTCGAATTCCATGTCATCTGTCTCATTTTCAATATTTTCTGGACTTTCAATTTTGAAATATTATAGGTCAAGGGTGCCAATCTGTTGGAATACATGTTGGGAATGAAATTTCAGTAAGGTTTGTGAGATGCAGGCTGGGTCCTCCAGCATTACGATCCTTGATCCAAAGGATGTCTGCTGGTGAATCTTGTTGCATGTGGCATACTGAGATGGAAGGCAGGCAGTAGATAGACTGAACAGGTCATCACCCAGTTCAGAAGCAAGGGGCAAAATGGATAGGGGAGTGATACTTGCGAGGATAAGAAACTACGAAAGGGGTATTGAGTGGAATGTTCCACTTATAGTGTGCATTGTTGAGTGTCCATAACATAAGTCCATATCTGCTGATGCCAAGCAGTACTAAATTAAGCATGGTCTTTCATTTTGGAGACGTGTATTACAGGATAAGTTGCTCAGTTTATCTTGACACCAGCATCAGATTGCTACACTTATAATGGAGAGCAGGGAAATGACAGAAAAATAAACAAAGGAAAATGTCAGGAATTACTAGGAGACCAAGGGATCTGTACAACATGGAATGACAAAACTTTAGGATTACACAAGTGGTAAAAAGAAGATGACTTGAAAATTTAACAGGGGGATTGACAGTTAATAAATCCTTTGGACCAGATATGACTTATCCCTGAGTGTTGAAGGATAATGGAGAGATAATGGTAGCATTGCTGGCTATCTTTCAAAATTCTATAGATCCTGGAAAGGTTTCTGTAAACTGGAAAACAGCAATTGTAACTCCAAAGCTTAGGAAGGAAGGAAGAAAATGGACAAGTACAGACCTGTTCGTTGGATTTCAATAATAAGAAAAATGTTAGCATTTATCATAAAGGATATGAGAACTGGATATTTGAAGAGAATGATAAAACTGGGAGTGTTAATATGGATTTATGACAAACAAAATCATCTGTTATGGAGTCATAGAGCATGGAAACATAATCCTAAACTGATGAGTACCACCTGGCCCCTATCCCTCCAAATATTTCCTATGTGTGTACTTATCTAAATTCAAAGTTTGTGCGAAGATTTGTAGCTCGGGTGCTCGTTGTTGTGGTTCTGTTCGCCGAGCTGGAAGTTTTTGTTGCAAATGTTTCGTCCCTGGCTAGGCGACATCATCAGTGCTTGGGAGCCTCCTGCGAATTGCTTCTTTGATGTTTCCTCCGGTGTTTATAGTGGTCTGTCCCTGCCGCTTCCGGTTGTCAGTTTCAGCTGTCCGCTGTAGTGGTTGGTATATTGGGTCCAGGTCGATGTGTTTGTTGATGGAGTTTGTGGATGGCTACTAAGGATCCTTAGTAGCCACACACGCAGACAACAAGCAACATGAATTCGACTGGGACAACACTACTATCATAGGGCAAGCCAGACAGAGAACAGCCAGGGAATTCCTAGAGGCCTGGCATTCATCCACAAACTCCATCAACAAACACATCGACCTGGACCCAATATACCAACCACTACAGCGGACAGCTGAAACTGACAACCGGAAGCGGCAGGGACAGACCACTATAAACACCGGAGGAAACATCAAAGAAGCGCTTCGCAGGAGGCTCCCAAGCACTGATGATGTCGCCTAGCCAGGGGACGAAACGTTTGCAACAAAAACTTCCAGCACGGCGACAGAACCACAACAACTTATCTAAATGTCTTTTAAACATTGTAACTGTACCTCCATCCCCCACTGCCTCTGAAAGTTCACTCCAAACATGAACCACCCTCTGTGTAAAAACACTGCTCCTTATGTCTTTTTTAAAAATCTTTCTCCTCTCACCTGAAAAGTATGGCCCCGAGTCGTGAAATCCCCCACTCTAGGGAAATGACGCCTGTTTATAAAGTCACCCCTCAGCCTCCTATGTTCCAGTGAAGAAATTCCCAGCCCATCCAGCCTCTCCCTATAACTCGCTCACTGCATTCTGGACAACATCCTGCTAAATGTCTTCTGATCCTCTCCAGCTTAATAACATCCTTCCTATGACAGGTGGCTGTTATAAAGATTTTGAGGTTTTGAGAATATTATTTGCAGCATTAATAAATGAGTATAAATGGACATGGTGTATTTAGAATTTATGAACATTTTTGAAAAGGTCCCAGACAGGAAGCTGGTAAATAAAATTAAAATGTATGGGATTAGTGGAAAGGTATTAGTACAGATTGAGAAATGATTAACAGACAGAAAACAGAGAGTAGGAATAAATGGATCATTCTCAGGAAGGTAAATTGTGAACAGTGAGATACCAGAAGGGTGAGAGCTAGGTTCACAGCTCTTCACAATCTTTCTCAATGATTGGTCGCATTCACTTGATGTAGTAAATGGCCGTTCTGTTAAAGAGTGGGCAGTCTCCATTGTTCCTAAAACAATGCAAACAACCTCCAAGAAAACACAGACAGGACTATGACATAGTGAGTGGAATATAATGGAAATAAGTGTGAAGTTATGCACAGTAGCAGAAAGAACAAAATTCAGAATATGTTTTACTTGGTGACAGGTTGGGAAAGTGCAGGTGTCCAATCTGGATCTGGATGTCTTGTTGATGAGTCGCCAAAGATTAACATGAATGTGCAGCAAGCTTCAGGAAGGCGAACATAATGTTGGCATTCGTTGCAAGGGGACTTGATGACAGGGTGAAGCTGCAGTTGTATGCAGCTCTGATAAGACATAACCTGGGGCATTGTATGCAGTTTTGATCTCCTTATATAAGGAGGGTTTTACCTATCGTTGAGGGAACGCAATGGTAGTTCAGCAGATTAATCCAAGGAATGACATTATGAGGGAAGATTGAGGAAACTGGGGGTGGATTCTTTAGAAGTTCAAAGATTGAAAGGTAATCTCATTGAAACTTACCAAATTCTAACAAGATGTAACAGGATAGACGAGGTTAAGGTGTTTCCTGTGGCTGCTGACAGTTAAACCAGGAGATTAAAGAGATAGGCGGATGAGATAAAGAGATGAGGAGGAATCTCTTCACTCAGAACGGCAGTGAATCTCCAGTAATTCTCTACTCCAGAAGTCTGTGGAAGCTCAATCATCAAACAGGTTCTAGATATAAATCAATAGATTTCTGAAGTCTAATGACATCAAGTGGCATAGGGTGGCAAGGGTGGCTCAGTGGTTAGCACTGCTGCCTCACAGCACCAGGGACCCGGGTTTGATTCCAGCATCAGGTGACTGTGTGGAGTTTGCACATTCTCCCCATGTCTGTGTGGGTTTCCTCCGGGTGCTCTGTTTCCTCCCACAGTCCAAAGATGTGCAGGTTAGGTGAATTGGCCATACTAAATTGCCCATAATGTAGGTTATTAGTTGGGGTAAAATATAGGGAAGGGGAATGGGTCTGGGTGGGTTACCCTTTGAAGGGTCTGTGTGGACTTGTTGGGCCGAAGGGCCTGTTTCCATACTGTACGGATTCTAATTCTAATTCAAAAAGTGAAGTAGAGATATATGAAGGCAACTGGCATTGAGAAAATTGATGCTCAGCCATGATCTGGAATAATGTGAGGGTGCCAGCGTTGGACTGGGATGGACAAAGTTAAAAATCTCACAACACCAGGTTATAGTCCAACAGGTTTATTTGGAAGTTCTGAAAGCTAATAATTCCAAATAAACCTGTTGAGTTATAAGCTGGTGAAAGATGATCTTGAATGATGAGGCAGGATTGATGGGCTGAATAGCCTACTCCTTTTCCTTGTTGTCCAATTCTTGGAGCTTGAAGAAATCAGGACGGCTACGTTCTGCTGCTGTTGCTGCTGTGGTTTGGCCAGTTCATTCAGGTTTGGGGTTTTTTAAGGATGTTAGATGTAGCATGAAGAAAGGAGTATGAATGGATATGGTGTCTTTCAAATTCCAGAACGCTTTCGATAAGCTCCCAAACAGGAAACTGGTAAATAAAATTAAAGCACAGTTGATTAGTGGAAAGCTATTAGTGTGGATTGAGAAATGGCTAACAGACAGAAAGCAGAGAGTAGGAATAAATGGTCCAGTCAGTCTCATTTACATACTTAGTTTCTGTAGTCACCTGAGTTAATTTCCTTGAAGTGTCTGTGTAAATTCTTAATGAAATAATTGATTATTTCTGCTTCCACCACCCTGGATGACAGTGAGTTGCAGCTCACCACTCAGTGCGTGGAAGGATTATTTTTCACAACCCCTGTATCCCCAGTCTAAATCTTTAAGCCTGTGTCCCCTGATCATGAGTTAATGTGAACATTTATTCCCTGTCTACTTTATCTGCACCTGTCATAAACCTGCTCAATTGCTGCTTAATCTCCATACAATCTCCACTCCTCGGAGAGCACTTCCACCAGGTTACACTGAAGCTAAAATCCCTAATTCGTCCAAAGGCCAATAGCCTCCTTCATTGTTGTAATGACCCCATAAATCATTGGCACAACTGTTCAGTGATGCTTCTCCATCCTCTAACATTCCAAGAGGTGTAGAGCCATAGAGTCATGCAGCACAGAAACAGACCATTGAGTCCATAAACCTGGCACAAACGAAGATGGTTGTGGTTGTTGGAGGTCAGTCATTTCAGCTCCAAAACACCTCTGCAGGAGTTCCTCAGGGTAGTGTCCTAGGTCCAACCATCTTCAGCTGCTTCATCATTGACCTTCCCTCCATCACAAGGTCAGATTGGGATAATTCACTGATGATTGTACCATGTTCAGCACCAGTCGTGACTCCTCAGCTTGTGAAGTAATCCGTGTCGAAATGCAACAATATCCAAGCTCAGGCTGAAAGGTGACACGTAACATTCCCACCACACAAATGCCAGGCAGTGACCATCACCAATAAGAGACAATTTAACCACTGCCCCTTAACTTGCAATGGCATTGCCATCACTGAATCCCCTACAATCACCATCCCTGGGGTTACCACTGACCAGAAACTCAACCGGATTAACCACATAAACACAGTGGCTGCAAGGGCAGGTCAGAAGCTACAAATACTGTGGCAAGTGACTCATCTCCTGCCTCCCCAAACCCTGTCCACCATCTACAAGGCACAAGCTAGGAGTGTAATGGAGTACTCCCCACTTGCCTGGATGGGTACAGTTCCACTTAAGAAGCTTGACACCATCCAGGACAAAACAGATTAGTATCACATTCACTCCCTCCACCACAACAGTCAGTAGTGGAGGTGTGTATCATCTATAACAGGCACTGCAGAAATTCCCCAAAACCCCTTAGATATCACCTACCAAACCCATGAACACTACCATCTAGAGAAACAGGGACAGCACATACATGGAAATGCCACTACCTGCAAGTTCCCCTCCATGTTACTCACTATCCCGACTTGGAAATACATCACTGTTTCTTCAACCTCACTGTAGTTCAAACCTACTGGAGCTCCCTCCCTCTCAGCACTGTGATGTGCCTACCTCATACTGACTCAGCGGTTCAAGAAGGCAGCTCACCATTACCTTCTCAAGGCCACTGAGGGATAAGTAATAAACAATGACCCAGCCACTCCCAGATACCTCATGAATGAATAAAAACAATTAAAAGAAAAAAGATGTGCTGTACCTGCCCTAAGGAGTGTTTGACAGGACATCGAATGGGGATCTTTATACTCCATCTAGACT
Organism: Chiloscyllium plagiosum; assembly: GCF_037043375.1. Lineage (NCBI taxonomy): Eukaryota > Metazoa > Chordata > Chondrichthyes > Orectolobiformes > Hemiscylliidae > Chiloscyllium > Chiloscyllium plagiosum. The sequence continues at coordinate 49,636,915 of NW_028270170.1, read as the reverse complement.
GTGCTGTACTTGAGGAAGTGAGGACCGCAGATGCTGGACACCCGAGTCGAGAGAGTGGTGCTGGAAAAGAACAACAGGTCAGGCAGTGTCCGAGGAACAGGAGAGTCGACGTTTCAGGCATAAGCTCTTCATCAGGAATGAGGCTTATGCCCGAAATGTCAATTCTCCTGCTCCTTGGATGCTGCCTGACCTGCTGTGCTTTTCCAGCAACACACTCTATGCTGTACTTGCCCTGGCAGTATGTGAAGGGACCCTGGTTGCCTGAATGAGGGAGTGTTTCTTTGTCCAATGTAAAGATTGTGACTTTCATGTAGGTCTCTTTCTTCTGACATCCTGTGGATGCTCTAACTGCATTTTTTTGTGGTGTTCCAGATCTCGTGAATCTATTGGCAACATCCCGGAGTTACAAAAAGCTGCTGTATGCATGGGAAGGTTGGCACAATTCTGCAGGAAACCCACTAAGGGACAAGTACACAGAATTTGTGAAAATGAGTAACAAAGCTTCACGGCTGGATGGTAAGTGACTTTACCCCAAAATGATGTGGATCTCACATAACAGTCAGGCTAAGGTGACAGACTCCGAGAAATTGGCAGAACAAAATGCACTGTAGCTTTGTCACAGTAAAAATAATGAGACTGAGGTACTTCCTTGTTAAAAGCAGTAAGCTTGTTTTAACTGACTCACTGTAGCATATGTCATTCTTGCCTAAATATTACGCTGTTCTCCTACTGTTGTGAAGAGGGGACGGGGTCATGAGAGAGAGGACTATGTGTCAATGGTGCCATATACCCTTTGGAACTGACCAAGTTGTCAAGACCTCTCAAACCTGCCAACAAATATTGACTGTCAAAAAGTGTCAATAAATGTCAAGCAGCATCAAAATGTGTATTGATGAATGACAGTGGTCTTTCAATATAGTGTTTTCTGCAAAATAGAAATTTAAGTAATAAAAGTATTTTTTTTTCTCTCCTATCAGTAGTTGTGAATGCTGAATGAGTTGGTATGGTAGGTAAAGAAGGAAAGGGTGAGTTGACCTCCTCCCATTGGCTGAGTAGCCTGTCAAAGTGGACCCATCCTCCATGGCCCCTCCATGGTGTCTGTAGCCCCATTCCAATCTAGCCATCTCTCATGGCCTCATACCCAAATGCCTCCAATCATCTCCATCACTCTTTAAAACCTCCATGTCAACTCAGTGCCAACTCTTACACCCTCCTCACTCCCTTCTCCCTTCCATGCCAAGTCACCTATAATCCAGCATGGGCATAACTCAGGGGGCTTCCTGACATAAAACTAAAGGGTAAGTCTGATGATGATGTCTCTATTTTGAAAAAGCATTCATTTTATTTTGAAAGATCCAATACTTTGAAATTGCCTCAAATAAACCCTTACAAAAACAAACATTTCACTCAGTATGCAATGACTTATAAAAAAAACATTTTATTCACCTTTCACCTCAAAGATTATTTCCATTCAATAAACAGTTGGATGTGTTCATCAAAAGGTGCAACTTTGTGAAAATTATCAAATGAAATTTATCTTGCAACACAAATCCTAGAATGGGAGCTGAGACTCTGAAATGGCCAGCATTGACTTTTTAACTCATGCCATTTATTTGGACAGTTCCAATTTTGCCAATCCTAATGACTCTGTGTACTCTTCAGGCACAAGCACCCCTTTATTTAATTTGAAAGGAGACACTTACTCCACCTGAGGTATCCCAAAGGAGGCCCTTCCTTCTCTCAAAGGTGACTAATATGAAACTTTCCTCTAGCCCTCAACTCTTAGATCCCTTCCATTCTCCTCAGCCTCACACACTGCCCATGCCCCACTCCTGCTAATGCATGCAACCTAATCTCCTCTACCTACCCCTCATGGACCCCACATCCCAATGCCAACTTAGTGCCTACTTATACTCATCCCCCTTTCCTTCTTTACCTACTATGCCAACTCATTCAGCATTCACAACTACTGATAGGAGAGAAAAAATTCTATTATTTAAATTCCTATTTTGCAGAAAGCTCTATATTGAAGGATCACTGTCATTCATCAATACACATTTTGATGCTGCTTGACATTTATTGACACCTTTTGACAGTCAACATTTGTTGGCAGGTTTGAGAGGTATTGATGACTTGGACAGTTCCAAAGGGTATAGGGCACCTTTGACACATAGCCCACTGCACAGTTAGCAGTGCCAAAGGGCTCCTGAACCCTTCTTTTAAAGGAGACCTTACTCACCTCCCCAAAAACAATTTCTGACTCTGTCCCAAAAGTATCCTCGGATCATATCCACAGGGGCATGTACCTCAGCTCTCCAAAGAGGTTCCCTGCCCACCTAAAGTAAAAATACACTGGGAACAAGCCAACTCTAATCCGATCTAATCTCTAAAGTCCAGATACCAGGAGCTCTCAAATCCCATTTCAGTGGAGGCACCAAGTCATTTATATGGTCAACTGTCCATCAAGTCATTTATATGTCCAAGAACCATGAACGATGGATGGCCTCCAATTCCACCCCCATGAGAATGAAAAATGCCTGGTTCAGGGACAGAACTTGGAATCATGTTTTGTTTTCAACTATATTCGCTGCGACAGAGGCACCAACAATTCTGGGCAAACTCAGGGCCTGTCCAGTTTTTAAAAATGATAAACAGGTTCAACACTAATCTAAATCAAGCTGCTTCTTGAACAGGCTCTGGAATCCCATCTTAAAAGTGTTCACCTCTCTCCCTGTCCTCCTTTAAGAAGACTCTTATAACATTAACTTCTCTGTCTAAGCTTTTGCTTCCCTGCATTATAACCTCCTCATGTTGCTCATTGGCAACATGATGACAATCCCTTGAAACATCTCGGAATGTTTAAAGTAAGCGAATGGAACTGAATAAATGTAAAGTATTCTTGTAATATGAAACCACCTTCAGCCTCCTAGTGACACTCAATTGGCTTTATTTGCAGGTTTTAATGACACAGGAGCATACTGGAGATCGTGGTATGAGTCACCAACATTTGAAGAGGATCTTGAGAAGATCTATGACCAACTCAAACCACTTTACAATAACCTTCATGCCTTTGTGAGGAGGAAATTATATCAGATATACGGACCCAAATACATCAATCTGAAAGGACCGATACCTGCACATCTATTGGGTAATTGACAGCAGATTTAAATATTTTACATAACTGGTGTATTAGCTACAAATTAGCTAGTTGATCTGAAGTTTGAGCAATTTGTGGAATGTCTCCAAGATGGGTTTTTGAAGCAGCCCATGAGGGGCCAGGCAATACTGGACTTAATGTCGTGCAATGAGGCAGACCTGATAGGGGGGGGGTTAAGGTGAAGGAACCTTTAGGAGGCAGAGATCATAATATGATTGAATTTACTCTGCAATTTGAGAGGGAGAAGATAGAATCAGAGGTAATGTATTACAGCTGAATAAAGGCAACTACAGAGACATGAGGGAGGAGCGGGACAGAATTAACTGGGAGAGGAGCCCAGCAGGAAAGACAGTGGAACAGCAATGACAGCAGTTTCTGGGAGTAATTCAGGAGACACAGCAGAGATTCATCCCAAGGAAAAGAAAGCATGGTACATGGAGGATGATGCAACCGTGGCTGACTAGGGAAGTCAGGGAGAGCATAAAAGCAAAAAAGAAAGTAGATAATGTAGTGAAGGGCACACTAGGAAACCAGAGGATTGGGAAGCTTACAAAGACCAACAGAGGGCAATAAAAATAAACAAAGAGGGAGAAGATTAAATACGAGGGCTAGCTAGCCAGTAATACAAAGGAATATTATAAGAGTTTCTGTCAATATATAAAGCACAAAGGAGAGGCCAAAGTGGACCTTGGGCTGCTGGAAAACGGCCATGGAGAGATAGTATGGAGGAACAAGGAAATGGCTGAGGAACTGAATAATTACTTCACATAAATTTTCATGGTAGAAGACACAGTAATATCCCAAAAATTCAAGAGAGTGAGGGAGCAGAGCTGAGTATGGGGTCATTGCCAAGGAGAAGGTACAAAAAAAGCTGAATGGCCTGAAGGTGGATAAATCACCTGGGCTAGACGGACTACATACCGGAGCTCTAAGGGAGATAGCGGAGGTATTAGTGGTGACCTTTCAGGAATTGCTGGAGTCAGGGAAGGTCCCGGGGGCTGGAACATCACTAACATAATCCCCTGTTTAAAAAAGGATTAAGGCAAAAGATGGAAAATTACAGACCGATTAGCCTAACCTTGGTGGGGGGTAAAATCCTGGAATCCATTGTGAAGGATGAGATTTCTGAATACTTGGAAGTGTATGGTAAAATAGGGCAAAGTCAGCATGGTTTCATCAAGGAGAAGTCTTACCTGGCAAATCTGCCTGAATTCTTTAAGGAAGGAACGACCAAGGAGAGCCAATGGAAGTTATCTACCTGTACTTCCAGATGGTGTTTGACAGGTGCCACACAAGAGACTACTGAGTAAAATAAGGGCTTGTGGTGTTAAGAGGCAAGGTGTTACTGTGGACAGAAGCCTGGCTGTCTGGCAGAAAGCAGAGAGTGGGGATAAAACGGTCCTTCTCAGGATGGCAGCCGGTGACAAGTGATGTTCCACAAGGCTCAGTGTTGGGATTACAACCTGTCACTTTATACATTAATGATCTGAATAAATGAACTGAGAGCATTCTGGCTAAGTTTGCATATGATACAAAGATACAAATCATACAACACCAGGTTATAGTCCAACAGGTTTAATTGGAAGCACTAGCTTTCGGAGCGACACTTCTTCATCAGGTGAGTGTCCAATTAAACCTGTTGGACTATAACCTGGTGTTGTGTGATTTGTAACTTTGTACACCCCAGTCCAACACCAGCATCTCCAAATCATGGATACAAAGGTAGGTAGAGGGGCAGGTAGCATTGAGGAGGCGGGGAGGCTTCAGAAAGATTTGGACAGGTTAGGAGAGTGGGCAACGAAGTGGGAGATGGAGTACAAGCTGGGAAAGTGTGAGGTCATGCACTTTGGTCGGAAGAATAGGAGCATGGACTATTTTCTCAATGGGGGGAAAATTCAGAAGTCTGAAGTGCAGAGAGACTTGGGAGTTCTAGTCCAGGATACCCTCAAGGTAAACTGGCAGGTTGAGTCAATAGTGAGGAAGGCAAATGTGATGAAGGCATTTATTTTGAGAGGAATTGATTATAAAAATAATAATGTACCTTTGAGGCTCGATAAGGCTCTGGTCAGACCACATTTGGAGTAGTGTGCACAGTTTTGGGCCCTATCTCTCAGGAAGGATGCACTGGCCATGGATTGTGTTCAGCGGAGGTTCAAGAGAATGGTCCCAGGAATGAAAAGCTTAACATGAGGAATGTGTGAGGACTCTGGGTCTATACCCGATGGAGGTTAGAAGGATGGAGGGGGGGATCTAGTTGAAACACACAGAATACTGAATAGCCTGGACAGTGTGGATGTTGGGAAGATGATTTCATTGGTAGGAGAGACTAGGACCCAAGGGCACAGCCTTAGAATAAAGGGAAGACCTTTTAGAACAGAAATAAGGAGAAACGTCTTCAACCAGAGAGTGGTGAATCTATGGAATTCATTGCCACAGAAGGCTGTGGAGGCCAGGTCATTGAGTATATTTAAGACGGAGATAGATAGGTTCTTGTGTATCAAGGGGATCAAGGGTTATGGGGAGAAAGTGAGAGAATGGAGTTGAGAAACTTATCAGCCATGACAGAATGGTGGAGCTAACTTAACGGGCTGAATGGCCTAATTTCTGCTCTGATAGCTTATTGTCTTATGGTCAAACCTTGCAATTGTATATAAGTTCCCAGAGATGAAGGATTAATAAATAAAGGGAGCTCTAAGACACAATCTGGAACCTCAGAGTATTGATGTGGGGTGGGGTGCTGCTGTTTGGTTGGACGTCAATGATCATAAAAGCATAAGAAACAGGAGCAGGTTCATTGCCTCTTGCCCCGATTCCACTTTTCAATAGGATCATGCTTGACCCTTAATGTTTTCACCTCACCTTCATTCACCTTTCATTCCTTTAACATCCAACAATCAATCAATCTCTCACTTATTGAGCATCTTGGCACTCTCAGCAGCTACTCCATGACACATTCGTAGAATTGTTTCAATTTAATGAAAAACCCTGTAATTTTTACTAAAATGTGAATATACAATTTTGGAGTCGAGATAATGATACTCCTCCCAAACCTGCTCCACCATTTAATAAGATCCAGACTATTCTGATGGTGACCTCAACTCCACATTCCCATCAAACCCCAATCATCTTTGACTCCTTTGTTAGTCAGGAATTTATTTGTCTCTGCCTTTCCTTTCACCACTTTCCAGGGCAGAGAGCTTCCCAGGCTCATGACTCCCTAAGAGAAGAAATTCCTCTCACTTCCCTCACAATGAGCAGCACGGTGGCTCAGTGGTTAGCACTGCTGCCTCACAGCACCAGGGACCCGGGTTCGATTCCAGCCTCAGGCTGTGTGGAGTTTGCACATTGTCTGCGTGGGTTTCCTCCAGTTTCCTCCCACAGTCCAATGACATGGAGGTTAGGTGAATTGGCCATGCTAAATTGCCCAAAATGTTCAGGGATGTGTAGGTTAGGTGCATTAGTCAGGGGTAAATGTAGAGTAATAGGGGTATGGGTCTGGGTGGGTTACTCTTTGGAGGGTTGGTGTGGACTTGTTGGGCCAAATGGCCTGTTTCCCCACTGTAGACATTCTATTCGGAACACGTGGTCAAGCACCTTCAGGGGTGTATGTGTTCTAGATCACCTCTCATTCTTCGAAACTACCGTGGGTATCGCAGAAGCCCCACAGTGTGGAAGTAGGCCATTTGCCCCAAACATTCCACACTGGTCTTCCAAACCACATCCCACCCAGACCCACCATCTTACCATATCTGTGGACAAAGTCAGAAGTCATACGCCACCAGGTTATAGTTTATTTGAAACCACAAGCTTTCAGAGCACTGCCCCTTTGTCAGGTGAAGTCATCTGTTGGACTATAAGCTGGTGCTGTATGACTTCTGAGTTTGTCCACCCCAATCCAGCACCAGCATCTCCACATCAGATCCCTGTAGCCTTGCATAACCCATGAGGAGAAAGTGAGGTCTGCAGATGCTGGAGATCAGAGCTGAAAATGTGTTGCTGGAAAAGCGCAGCAGGTCAGGCAGCATCCAGGGAACAGGAGAATCGATGTTTCGGGCATAAGCCCTTCTTCAGGACCCATGGGCAATCTATCTGACCTGCACAGTTTTGGATTGTGGGAGGAAACCAGAGCACCTGGAGGAAACCCACGCAGACACGGGGAGAACATGCAAACTCCACAGAGACCACCTTGTAAGGGTGGAATCGAAACCAGGTCCCCGGAGCTGTGAGGCTGCAGTGCTAACCACTGAACCACTGTGCTGCCCATATCAGTTTAATCTTTCTTTTTCTTAATCTTCCGACAGAGTTTTGTGTGTGAGCAGTACACTCAAAACTTTGTGAAAGCCAATGTTTAACCATTTCTTCCTGTTTAAAAATGTTCAGGGATTTTACTGTTTTTCCCACCAAGGAGGCTAACATTTGACTTCTCAATATTATGCTGTGTATGCCACTTTTGTATCTACTTTATTAATCTGAAAAACACAGCAGGTCAGGCAGCACCGTGGGCGGCACGGTGGCACAGTGGTTAGCACTGCTGCCTCACAGCGCCAGAGATCCGGGTTCAATTCCCGCCTCAGGCGACTGACTGTGTGGAGTTTGCACGTTCTCCCCGTGTCTGCGTGGGTTTTCTCCGGGTGCTCCGGTTTCCTCCCACAGTCACAAAGATGTGCAGGGTCAGGTGAATTGGCCATACTAAATTGCCCATAGTGTTAGGTAAGGGGTAAATGTAGGGGTATGGGTGGGTTTCGCTTCGGCGGGTCGGTGTGGACTTGTTGGGCCGAAGGGCCTGTTTCCACACTGTAATCTAATCTAATCTAATAGCAGGAGAGTTGACATTACGGGCGTAAGCGCCTCCTCAGGCTTATGTCCGAAATGTTGATTCTCCTGCTCCTCAGATGCTGCCTGACCTGCTGTGTTTTTCCAGCACCACACTTTTTGACTCCTGCCAGAATATAGGCAGTTTGGGAAAATTTCACTTGCTCTTCCAATGTCTCAGCAACTACATATTTCGAATCCTCCGGTATGAGCCCTAATTTGAAAGTTCTGTCTCTAATTTTTATACTGTGCTCCTTCATCTGATACAGCTCAATCAACAGAAATATTATTTCTTCCTTTAAGACATGTTTTTGGTCACCTGCCGAAATATTTCCGTTATTTCTCTTGAAGAAATTCATATTGTTGTGAACGAGAGTTCCATTCATGCTCTTCCTGCTCCTTACAGGTAACATGTGGGCCCAGCGATGGAACAACATCTATGACTTGATGATCCCATTCCCCAGTAAAGGCAACATAGATGTCACTGATGCAATGGTTAAGAAGGTGAGTGGCTGTCCTGTCTGGGTCTGCAGTCCAATGATATTACTTTTTCCAGATTAGACTTTCCTATCGGGATCTCAAACTGGAAAGTGCAGGTGATTGAATCCCTGCAAACGCTTAATGGTAAAGACCAAAATATCCATTGAACATTCCTGGATCCCAACTCTGTTTTCCTGCATAATCTAATGGGACAATAAACAGCTGGTCAAATAGAGTCATTGAGTCATAGAGTCATAGAGATATACAGCATGGAAACAGACCCTTCGGTCCAACCCGTCCATGCCGACCAGATATCCTAATCCAATCTAGTCCCACCTGCCAGCACCCGGCCCATATCCCTCCAAACCCTTCCTATTCATATACACATCCAAATGCCTTTTAAATGTTGCTATTGTACCAGCCTCCACCACTTCCTCTGGCAGCTCATTCCATACACGTACCACCTTCTGTGTGAAAAAGTTGCCCCTTAGGTCTCTTTTATATCTTTTCCCTCTCACCCTAAACCTATGCCCTCTAGTTCTGGACTCCCCGACCCCAGGGAAAAGACTTTGCCTATTTATCCTATCCATGCACCTCATAATTTTATAAACCTCTATAAGGTCTCCCCTCAGCCTCCGACGCTCCAGGGAGAACAGCCCCAGCCTGTTCAGTCTCTCCCTATAGCTCAGATCCTCCAACCCTGGCAACATCCTCGTAAATCTTTTCTGAACCCTTTCAAGTTTCACAACATCTTTCCGATAGGAAGGAGACCAGAATTGCACGCTTGAACAGAACCACAATAGGTTAAGCTGGTACCTGTTCGATATCCAATTCACTATCTCTTTATTTGTAATAGATAATCAGGTGATAATCCAAAATATTGCACCAATCAATTTGTGCCAGTATTTATTATATATTTTAAAATGATAATGTCCTGAATTTATAAAGTCGAAGCACTCCATCCAGTTTCTATCGTTTGTAATTGTGCCATAATTCCTCCACCAGAAATACCTTATCAGATCCATTTTCGATAATGCTATCCAATATTATATCTATACCATATTTAATGTTACATAACATGATGCATTTAACACTACAGCATCTTTAATGTACAAAAAGGAAACTATCACTGCATCTATGTTGTATGTGAATTACCACAGTAACAAGGCTTGCTATATTTTCTCCCACCCAAGGCTGGCTGAGGATACCTCTGTAATCTTTGCTGAGGTGGTATGCCTGACTCCTACGAACATCTCCACCCTAACACCACAGGCCAAGAATAAAATATTGACTGTCCAAAGCATTTTCTCTCGAAACAGTCATTTTCCCAGCTGTGTGCTCCCTTCTAGAAATACAAAAAAGGTCAGACCACAGCAGTTTGCTTTGGGGTCAGAGATTATTGGGGTGATGGCCCAATGAAGGTTAGAGGTTGCAGTATGGTGGTGGAGTTATCCTGAGGTGTGACATCTCCATGACAATATCTTACAGAACTGGAATGCCACTCACATGTTCAAAGTCTCGGAGGAGTTCTTCACTTCCCTTGGACTCATCAAGATGCCACCGGAATTCTGGGATTATTCAATGCTGGAGAAACCTGATGATGGGAGAGAGGTTGTCTGTCATGCATCAGCATGGGACTTCTACAACCGCAAGGATTTCAGGTCGGTTCTTAGCTTTGTAGAATGTGAAGAAAATCAAAAAGAACAAGAAACACGGTGGGTGTTTGATGAAGGAAGTCCAGGGACCAGCTAGTTTGCCTTTAAGCATCCTGGTGATTAGATAGAGCTCTGTGGTTTTATCTGAGACCAAGTCGATAGCTCATTCTCCTCTGAGTTTGAATGTTATGGATTCAGGTTCCACTGCTGATAGTTAATCATATAATGGAGGCTGACACCTTACTAAAGGACTGCATTCTCCCAAGTACAGGCCCACCAACCAGCCATAACAAGTGGTGCCTTCTCAGGAGAATGTCAAACACTCCTAGCTATTTGAAAAAGAAACAGATGGAAAGTTCTCTCCAGTCTCCTCGCTAATATCTACCCCTCAGGCAATGCCATCAAGATGGAATGTGTGGGCATTTGTTTCCTTTGTAGTTGTGGGATCTTGCTATGTCAAAATTCACCCCCTACATTCTTTATGTTACAATAACTAACTTCAAAAATACTTGTTGGTTATAAAGTGCTTGGGGTGTTGTGAAACACCATTATCAAACAAAACTGTATGTCTTCATACTAATGGGAGGTGGTTTGGTGCAAACAGTTAGTTTGTTCCGGAATAAAAATAAAAGGAGAGAAACTCAGCATCTGTAGAGAGAGAAAAACAGAGTGAACTTTTCAAGACCAGTATGATGTGTGTTTGTAATGTTGATTTGGTTTGTTCTGGGAGGTGATCAAGAGCCAGGCCTTACTGTGAAATATGACCTTAACCCATGTCCCCATCTGGCTCTCCAGAATCAAACAGTGCACGACCGTGACTATGGAACAGCTCTTCACTGTACATCATGAAATGGGCCATGTGGAATACTACCTTCAGTACAAAGATCAACCAGTCAGCTTCAGGAGTGGGGCCAATCCCGGTTTCCATGAAGCAGTTGGAGATGTATTGGCACTCTCAGTATCCACACCCAAGCACTTGAAAGAAATCGGACTCCTGGAAAACGCTGTGGATGACTACGGTAAGAGAAACCCTCTGAGAATGGAAGGGCTAATGGACACAACAGGCTATGGCGAAGGGTGGAAGTGGATTTTTTCAGAAGGCGAGAGGCTATATACTTGAAAAGAAAATATTTGCAGGGCTAATGGAGATAGAACCAATTATGTTACTAGAGACATTTAGAATTAAAACAGCATGCATGAATAAACATGATCCTTTATTATCTCTTAAGGGACACACTCTATGACAATATGTTTATATAGTATCCTCAAGTGAAAAAATGCACAATTCACTTTTCAATAGTCCCCAGCTACATTGAGAAATGGTAGGGGAAGAATAACTGGATAACTCTTTCAAGTGGCTTTAAAATATGATGAGTCAAAGGCCAGGAACTCAGTAACTCAATCCCCCCTTCTCAAATCTACAAGGCACATGTTAGGATCATGATGGAATACTCTCTATTTGTTAGAACTCTTTGAGGAGGTAATGATAAAGTTAGACAAAGGAGACCAGTGGACATGATCTATTTGAATTTCCAGAAGGTCTTTGATAAGATGTCAAACAGGATGCTGCTATAAAAGCCTGTGGTGTCAGAGGCAAGATCCTGGCATGGATAGAGATTGGCTGACTGGCAGAAAGCAGAGACGAGGGATAAAGACATCTTTGTCAGGCTAGCAGCCAGTGACTAGTGGATTTCCACAGGGGTCAGTATTGGATCCTCAATTATTTAGATGACACATTAACCATCTGACTGAAGGAACTGAGGAACTGTTTGCAGGTAACTGAAGGATAGCACTTGGACAGGCTAAGAGAATGTGCAAAGAAGCAGCAAATGCAATAAAATGTGGAAAAGTGTGAGATTTTCGCTGGTTGGTAGGTAGACTAGAGGCATAGACTATTTTTTAAATGGGGAAAGGCTTGGAGGTCTGAAGTACAAAGGGACTTAGGAATCCTGGTTCAGGAGTCTCTTACAGTTAACATGCAAGGTCACTTGGCAGTTAGGAAGGCAAATGCAATGTTAGCGTTCATTTCAAGAGGGCAAGAATATAGGAGCAGAGATGTACTGCTGAGGTTGCATAAGGCTTTAGTCAGATTGCATTTGGAATATTGTGAACAGTTTTGGGCCTCTTATATAAGGAAGGGAGGATGTGCTGGCATTGGAGGGGGTACAGAGGATTCCAACAATAATCCCAGGGATGAAAGGCTTGACACATGAGGAACAGTTGAGGATTCGGGGACTGGAATCAATGGAGTTGAGAAGGATGAGGGGAAATTTGCAAAGTACTGAGTGGCCTGGATAGAGTGGACATGGAGAAGACATTGCAACGAGTAGGAGAGATTACAACCTGAGGGCACAGCCAGAGCAAAGGAGTAGGAGAGATTACAACCTGAGGGCACAGCCAGAGCAAAGGAGTAGGAGAGATTACAATCTGAGGGCACAGCCAGAGCAAAGGAGTAGGAGAGATTACAATCTGAGGGCACAGCCAGAGCAAAGGAGTAGGAGAGATTACAATCTGAGGGCACAGCCAGAGCAAAGGAGTAGGAGAGATTACAATCTGAGGGCACAGCCAGAGCAAAGTGACAACCTTCAAGAACTGAGAGGATGGGGAATTTTTTCAGCCAGGTTTGGTTAATGTGTGGAACTCACTGTCACAGAGGGCTGTGGAGGTCAAGTCATTGAGTGTATTTAACACAGAGATAGGTGTGTTCTTGATTAGTAAGGGGATTGAAGGCAATGGGGAGAAGGCAGAGAATGAGGTTGAGAAAGATATTAGCCATGATTAAATGGCAGTCTAGATTTGATAAGCCAAATGGCCTAATTCTACTCCAATGTCTTAATTGATTGAATGAGTTTAGCTCCAACAACACTCAAGAAGCTGAACATCATCGAGGGTAAAGGTCAGGCCAGGTGAATTGGCCATGCTAAATTGCCCGTAGTGTTAGGTGAAGGGGTAAGTGTAGGCGTATGGGTGGGTTGTGCTTCAGCAGGTCGGTGTGGACTTGTTGGGCCGAAGGGCCTGTTTCCACACTGTAAGCAATCTAAGAGTCTGTTTTCCTGACAGGGTCTACACCACCCTCCCCATTAGCAAAACCATGCAATGGCAGTAATGTGTGCCATCTACAAGATGCACTGCAGTAACTCAACAAGGCTCCTTTGACAACCCTTTTCAAACCCTTGACCTTTACCAGGATAAGAGCAGTAAAAGAATAAGGACGACACCACCTCCATATTATCTCCAAGGCCAGACTTGGTAACATGTTGTGATGTCTTCAATGTCATTGGATCAAAATCCAGGAACTCTATCCTTACTGGCATTTTGTGTCTATTTACACCCCAAGGAGTGCAGAGACTCAAAGCAACATTCACCACAAACTTTTCAAAGGGCTCTAGGAATGGGCAATAAATGCTGGTCTCACAAACGACACTCACATCCTGTAAAATAACGTTTAAATATGTGAATAGGTATAAATCAACAGGAGAGTTGGTGACCAGAGAATGCAGATTCAAAACACTTAGCAAAAGAAAGAGAGGGAAGATGAGGAACGTTTTTAAATGGGCAGTTGTTTCAATCTGACATGTGCGGTCTGAAAGGATGTCAACGCAGAGTTAGACAAGTACTTCCTGCTCCAGGAATTTACAATTAAATGAAGGCAAGTTTTTTTTTGTTATGTTGCTATTCCCTGAAGGTGAAAAGCAAACCAATGTTAAATGAAAAACACCCCAAGGTTACAGAAAATGTTATCAAGCACAAGGGACAACACGCAATCACTCATAGACAGGACCAAGGTTCGATCTCAAAACAGCTGAAGGAATTGACTTGCAATAACATTTTTATGTTCACATTGTAAGCCCATGCTGTATCTAATACCCGCTTGTGTAATTCCACTTGGTCAATGAGCTTTTTAACTCATGTTAAACATCTCCTGAAGTTTGAATTTGTCGTTATCTCTTTTTAGATTATATATTATAGTGTTGAACGTCTTTAGTTGAACAATTCCTGTTTTTGACATCAAACAGTGTTGATAAGATGTTCAAGTTCCATCACTGCCAAATGTTCAAGGCCTGCAAAAATTTCTAAGAATGATAAGGAATGCTTAAAAATGGCACAAGGAACTTGGGGCCCATCTTTGTGGTAGCCTACACCCCACTTACTTGGTCAGATTACCCTCTTCACACTCCACAAAATGTTCAGTAACTTTCCCTGGTGACGTTTCCTTCATCTCTTCATCCATAACTGTCTCTACGCTCTTAAGGGGCAGTTGTTCTCCAGGGAGAACAATCTCTCAAGTTTTGGTGTCAGCCCATTTTCACCTCCCAGTGAAGAACTCCCACCTCCTGTGCCAGGATCAAAAAGGGGAAAACAGAAGAGGTTCCAACAGGGCATTCTGGAAACCTAAGGGGCATTTATATGAAACATTTGGATTTGAACATAGGAGGTATAGTTAAAAAGTTTGCAGATGACACCAAAATTGGAGGTGTAGTGGACAGCGAAGAGGGTTACCTGTGAGTACAACAAGACATTGATCAGAATGGGCCAATGGGTTGAAGAGTGGCAGATGGAGTTTAGTTTAGATAAATGCGAGGTGTTGGATTTTGGAAAGGCAAATCAGGGCAGGACCTATACACTTAATGGTAATGTTCTGTGGACTGTTGCTGAACAAAGAGACCTTGGAGTGCAGGTTCATAGTTCTTTGAAAGTTGAGTCGCAGGTAGATTGGATAGTGAAGAAGGCGTTTGGTATGCTTGCTTTTATTGATCAGTGCATTAAGTATAGGAGTTGGGAGGTCATGTTGCGGCTGTACATGTCACCACCTCCCTTCATTCACCCACCCCTCATCCTCTCAGTCGATAGCCATAGACTCATAGAGATGTACAGTACGGAAACAGACCCTTAAGTCCAACTCGTCCATGCCGACCAGATATCCTAAATTAATCCAATCCCATTTGCCAGCACTTGGCCCATATCCCAAGTGGTTAGACCACTTTTGGAATATTTTGTGCAATTCTGGTCTCCCTCCTATCGGAAGGATGCTGTGAAACTTGAAAGGGTTCAGAAAAGATTTACAAGCATTTTGCCAGAGTTGGATGGTTTGAGTTACAGGGAGAGGTTGAATAGGCTGGGGCTGTTTTTGCTGGAACATTGCAGGCTGAGGGGTGACCTTATAGAGGTTTATAAAACTGTGCCGGGCATGGATAGGAAAAATAGGCAAGATCTTTTTCCTCAGGTGGGGGAGTCCAGAACTAGAGGGCATAGGTTTAAGGCGAGAGGGGAAAGATTTAAAAGGTCTTAAGGGGCAACTTTTTCCCTCAGAGGGTGGTACGTGTATGAAATGAGCTGCCAGAGGAAATGGTGCAGGCTGGTGCAATTACAACATTTAAAAGGCATCTGGATGGGTATATGAATAGGAAGGGTTTAGAGGGATATGGGCCAAGTGCTGGCAAATGGGATTGGATTAATTTAGGATATCTGGTCGGCATGGACGAGTTGGACTTAAGGGTCTGTTTCCGTGCTGTACATCTCTATGAGTCTATGGCTATCGACTGAGAGGATGAGGGGTGGGTAAATGAAGGGAGGTGGTGACATTGTGGTGTTGCTGCTAGATCAGTGTTCTGAAAACATGGATTTGAATCCCACTGTGGAAGATGTTTGTACAATAAGGGTCAACTTGACAATTAGTAAGCAGGTTCCAGGAGAACAGATAATAGTTATTTATTTCAGATACAGACATGGACAGAAGATTTAACACAAGGGTCAGAGCTTGCTCTGCCGAATTACAGATCTCCTTCAAGCTTTATACAGCAAGCATAGAACAGTTATCATTCCCACACTTCAATATCCATGTTTCCCATATTTTCGTTGTTCCCTACAATTTTTGTCGGCATTGTCTGCTTCCTTATGCAAAGCCTTTGACATCATGGCTTCTCACCACTAGAATCCCTGCAGTATAGTAAAAGCCCACCAAGTCTGCAACGATCTTCCAAAGAGTACCCATTCAGACCCACCTCCCCTACTCAATCCCTGTAACCTTGCATTTCCCATGGTCAATCCACCTAGCCTGCGCATTCCTGGACTCTATGGGCAATTTCTCATGGCCAATTCACCTAACCTGCACATCTTTGGAATGTGGGAGGAAACTGGAGCACCTGGAGGAAACCCACGCAGATACGGGGAGAATGTGCAAACTCCACACAGACAGTCGCCTGAGGCTGGAATCAATCCTGGGTCCTTGGCACTGTCAGGCAGCAGTGCTGACAGAAATATTTACAATCAGAAATTCTCCCATCCCATTCTGCTACCTTTCGGTCAACAGCTCTTTTGGTGTCTATACCCAGCATTGTACAGGATGCATATAGAGCCTTAAAAATGTTAGAATCCAAAACCTTTGCATACGTAACTTACATCTCTCTCTCCTTTACCACAGCAAAGCAGTCCATTTACAAATGATACAAGAGTTGTACAATATCCAGGATTGGGTTGAAAAGTAGCAAATAACATTCATGCCACACAAACACCAGGCAATGATTATCTCTAATAAGAGACAATCTAACCACTGCTCTTCAATAGCGTTACTATCACCAAATCCCCCACCATAAACATCCTGGGTTTTACTATTGACCAAGATCTCAACTGAACTCACCATTTAATATAGTGGCTACAAGAGCAGACCAGAGGCTAGGAATATTGCAGCAAGTAACTCACCTCCTGACTCCCTGATCCTGCACACCATCTACAAGGCACAAGTCAGGAGTGTTATAGAATACTCCCCACTTGCCTGGTCAGTGCAGCTCCAACAATACTCAAGAAGCTTTACACCATCCAGGGCAAAGCAGCGCACTTGATTGACAATACATCCACAAAAACCATCCACTCCTTCCATTGTCAATACTCAGTAACAGCAGTGTGTACTGTCTCCAAGATGCACTGCAGAAATGCACCAAAGATCCTTAAACAGCATCTTTCAAACTCACAATCACTTCCATCTAGAAAAACAAGGGCAGCAGATACACTGGAACCCCACCACCTATGAGTGGGAGTTCCCCTCAAGCCATTCATCATCTTGAAATATATTGCTGTTCCTTCACTGAGGCTGGGTTAAATCCTGGAATGCCCTCCCTAAGAGCATTGTGGGTCTACCCACACCACGTGGACTGCAGTAGTTCAAGAAGGCAGCTCATCATCAAGGACACCCTTTTTATTACTTGTTAACAATTTGGATAATGGCATAAAAAGTAATAGGTCCAAATTTGCTGATGACACAGATCAATAAACAGGACCACATCAGTAGTCTCAGTTTTTTGGCAGAATTGAGCCCCTATTCTGGATTTATTGCTGCTTGTCTCAACTCAACATTTCTGTTTTCCTTGTCACCATCTAGCCAACAGCCTCTGTATTCAGAGGATCATCTCCCACTATCTCCACTAGCTCTAGCATGGTGTAATTACCAAGCACACATTCCTCTTCCCTCCTGGTCCACTCATTCATCAGTGCTAACAAACCCCTCTCTTCCTACAACACTTTCCCAAGAAGGCCCAGCAAATGTAAATCCTGACCTTGTACCTCCTCCTTGATCATCGTTGAAAGCCCTGAACAATTCTTCCAAGCGAAGCTTCCATTAACCTGTACCTCTTCCAATTTAATCCTCTTTATTTGCTGCTCATGTTCTGGTCTTTTCTGAAATAGAGAGAACAAGCACAAACTGGATAGATCACTTTATTGAATACCTTCACTCTGTTCCCATGTTAGGCTCCAATTTTCCAGCTGCTTGTTATTTGACTTTTCCACTTTGCTCCCACTATGACCTGTCTGTCCATGGACGTCCCACTGAAGCTCAACACAATCCTGGTAACAACTTGATATATTTCATCTTGTCACTCAATACTAAGTTTAGCAATTTTAGATCATAACCCACACCTCCATCTTAACCTTCGACCTTACTTACCTTCATATTTTGGTCTTCATACTGTCTCTTTCTTTTTTTTTCTTTATGCTGCGTTCAGCTGATTTTTAAGGTAATAACTTACACCACTTTCAGGTGAAACCTTTGTTTCTTCACAACATCCATGACAACACTTTCTGGCTGCTGCAGCACAAAGTCACAGGCCCCCAGTCTGAAAAACAACCCTCCACCACCACCCTCTGTCTTCTACCCTTGAGCCAGTTCTGTATCCAAATGGCAAGTTCTCCCTGTATTCCATGAGATCTAACCTTGCTAACCAGTCTCCCATGAGGAACCTTGTCGAATGCCTTACTGAAGTCCATATGGATCACATCCACTGCTCTGCCCTCATCAATCCTCTTTGTTACTTCTTCAAAAGACTCAATCAAGTTCATGAGACATAATTTCCCACACACAAAGCCATGCTGACTATCCCGAATCAGTCCTTCTCTTTCCAAATACATATATATCCTGTCCCTCAGGATTCTCTCCACCACTGACGTCAGGCTCACTGGTCTATAGTTCCCTGGCTTGTCTTTACCACCCTTCTTAAATAGTGGCACCACGTTAGCCAACCTCCAGTCTTCCAGCACCTCACCTGTGACTATCAATTATACAAATTGTGGGCGGCATGGTGGCACAGTGGTTAGCACTGCTGCCTCACAGCGCCAGAGACCCGGGTTCAATTCCAGACTCAGGCGATTGTCTGTGTGGAGTTTGCACGTTCTCCCCGTGTCTGCGTGGGTTTCCTCCGGGTGCTCCGGTTTTCTTCCACAGTCCAAAAATGTGCAGGTTAGGTGAATTGGCCATGGGAAATTGCCCGTAGTGTTAGGTGAAGGGGTAAAGGTAGGGGTATGGGTGGGTTGCGCTTCGGCGGGTCAGTGTGGTCTTGTTGGGCCGAAGGGCCTGTTTCCACACTGTAAAAATTCTAATCTAAATATCTCAGCACGGGGCCCAGCAATCACTTCCCTGGCTTCTCACAGAGTTCTAGGGTACACCTGATTGGGTCCTGGGGATTGATCCACTTTTATGCATTTCAAGACATCCAGCACTTCCTCCTCTGTAATATGGACATCTATTTCTTCCGTGTTCTTCTCCACAGTAAACACTGATGCAAAATATTCATTTAGTATCTCCCCTATCTCCTGCAGCTCCACACAGGCCGTCTTGCTGACCTTTTGAAACATTACCTCTGTTTTTCTCATTGAGATGTTTACTGGCCTGTTGAGTTTATCCAGCTTTTTATTGTTCTTATTTAACATTGCTTCCTTGCTTTCATACTGTATGCCCCTAATTATGAAGCCCAGGATACCACATATTTGATTACCAACTGCCTTAATCTTCCTTGGTACCTTTGACGATTTTACATGGAGCCCGTGGTCTCTGCTCTTCCTGCACCCCTCGTCGAATTCCATTGTTCTTGACATGGATTTTCTTCATTCTTCCTACTGGATTATATCACTTCTCACTTCCCAGTGCTAACATCCAGGTGTTACCTTCCTGCTCATTAAATTAGTCTGTCGCTATGTCCTTTGGTAAAATTATCACTATCCCCGTTATAATTCATAATGCTTCTAAGCTTTCTGTCAACTGCACATTTCAAAAGTGTATCCTGCACACCTAAGTCTAGGTTATTAATATACATCAAGAAAAGCAGTGGACCATCCCCCAGCGATGATAATTCTCATTTTGACCTGAGAAAATTCACAGGGTAGAAGGGCAACTGAATTTTCCTTCAATTAAGAGTCCAAGATAAACTTAATGAACATTCATCACCTTGGTTGCTCTGTGATAGTTCTGCTTATTAGTGTGAGCAGTAGTCCTTGTGAACTTGCCTCTCTGATTCCTTCAAATCAACAAATCCCCAGCACACATATTTCCTCCTCACTGTGCTGGAATTACTCTGTCTCCTCCTTTCCCTAAGTCAGACAGTTCTTGGGTCAAGATCCTCACAGAGACTTCGGTATAAAGTCCGAGCTGACACTCTCAGGGAATGGATCCTGCCTGCCATCTCTCGTGTGTGGGAAACATCCCAGTATTTTTAAAATCAGTAAAGGAATTCTCCCAGGTGACAGATATTAATCTCTCAGTCAATATGAGGAAGACGGACTAATTGAGTTTTGATCACATAGTTATCTGTTGGATCTTGCTGTGGACCATTCACGTTTCCCACGTGACAACAGCGACTGTATTTAGCTACGTCACTGACTGTGAATCAGACCAGCCATGATCTTACAGAATGACGCAGCTGCTTCAAGGTGGCCTCCTCCTGCCACATTATAGAATAGAAAGGCTTCCTCCTCTTGCCAATAGGTTTTCGAAACCCTAACTTGGTGTCAGCCAGTCAACGTTTCCTGATTCCTTCTTTCCTGAGTTTCCTGGTTCTTCTCCTGGGAATTACTGACTCTTGTGGGGAGATAGTCTTGTGGCTGCCCTTTTTCAACTCTCCCTGGTGTCACAGTGAGTGAATGTTGACAAACTATTGGAACACAACCAAACCATTTAGCGTCCACTTGTCTGCTCACGGTAAAACTAGAGGGAAGGGTCACGCCAAAACCACACGACCAAATCCATGGCTGACTGTTAACTGAGGCAGCAAGGTGTGGTTGATATTTCTTTCACTCTTCTACTGAAAAAAGGGCCAGCACAAATTGTCATACACAGCTACAACGACCAGAAACAGGCTGCATCTAACTAACCTGTACCATCATTTTCTCATCAGAAGCATTTATACTACATTGCTTCACAAGCTATACCTCTCTCATAGTAAGAGATTGGTTATCCAAGGTCCCACCAGTCGGCTTTCTGGAGTATAGTGTGGTAACAGTGAATGGATACCCTCGGATAAAAACTAGAAACTCAGAAATCAGTTGATCAGAGTGAACACTGAAGTATAGGGGGCTGTTGCAGAAAGCAAATCAAACCTGTCAGGGTATGACTTTGGCCCAATATTCACAGAGTTGGAACTGTATGGTCAATAAAAACTTAGTTGGAAAGAATGTCTTTCTTAATTATTTGCATTACCTTGTAACTTTTGTATAATTTATTGGATGAGTAAAAGTTAACCTCGGGGTAACTGGAAGTTCCAACCATTTGGATATAACACAGTCACTGGGTGGGCTATCAGCAGTTAGGGGAGAGAGCAATTGTGCTCCTCCAAGTCTCCTGTTGCCTATTACCTGTCAGCAATAGTTAAATACCTCAGTGTTAATGTATCCTGGATAGAATTATGAGGATATAATAAAACTCAGCTTGTAACTTCTTCTGCTGATATTTGTATTTCCCCCTTCACTATAAAGTATGAGAAAGGCCCGAGACTAAGGCAGGAAGAAGGTGGCTGCATTTACCTAAGGCCTTACATCATGGTTACAGCATTACTGTTAATGAAACCTCTCTAAAGTCTCAATATCCCTCTATAGAATGGAACCCAATGCAGGAGAGGTTTATGAGGCACTATGAGTGACCATGGGATTACAACCCAAAGAGAGAACCTGCAGGAAAGGAAGGAAAGCTTTGTGGACAAGGGAGATGAAAGCCTTAACAAAGCAGAAGTGATCACTCAGATCTCAGGGTAAGATGTCACCCAGTTAAGACAGAGATGAGAATTTTTTTTTCATTGGATGGCGAATCTGTGGATTTTTGTTTTACTCCAGAGAGCTGTTAAGGCTGTGTTGTTAAGAATATTCAAGGTTGATGTAGACAGAACTCTAATCACTAGGGCAATCAAGGGAAGTGGGGATAAGGAAGGAAAGTGGAGTTGAGGATGACCAGATCAGCCATGAACTCTTTGAATGGTGTAGCAGACTTGATGGGCTGAAGGGCTTACTTCTGCTTCTACATTGTATTCAACTTCTATTTACTCAACCAATCATTTGATTTTCTTTGACAGAAGCCGACATTAACTACCTCTTCAAAATGGCCTTGGAAAAAATCTCCTTCCTCCCATTCGGATATCTGATTGATCAATGGCGTTGGGGAGTGTTCAGTGGGCGGATTTCACCAGCAAATTATAACTTTGAATGGTGGTACCTGAGGTAAAGCAACACCAGACCATCCAATGGATCATACCAAAAGGGGAATATGGCAGCTTGTGTTTGAGTCTGGATTTGGTGTGTGACTGCTCTTTTGCTTTTCAGGACAAAGTACCAAGGAATCTGCTCACCAGTTCCAAGAAATGAGAGTAACTTTGATCCTGGTGCCAAGTACCACATCCCTGCAAACACACCTTACATCAGGTAAAGCTGTCTGAGAGGATTGAATTTCAGACAGAGCTCCTTCAATTGCATTGCTGATAAAAACATCAGAAACTCAGGGTGTGATATTTTCTTCACTGAAGGTGATGAAAGCAGTAGGTGAGAAGGGGAAACAGTGAGATGAGTTGACAGTCGAGGGAAACTCACCCCCTCCCTGACACCTCACTCATTAACGTCTGGGTAAGAAGATCCATGGATGATTTTTCCAAGCAGCCACCAATTTGATAACTGATATGGTCAATTAACAGCTATGTTAAGGACCTTACCTCACCTCTCACCAATCACCAGGTGGATGAGATGGGCGCTTAGTGTCCTAATCCAGAGCAATCTGTCTGCTGGGCTAAGGGGAGCTGCTCCAAATGCCCCAACCTGGAGGCAATCTAAGACATGGATCAGAGGCAAAGGATAACCTCTAAAAGCTACCCTACTACCCTTGCTTACAATCCACCCCCACATCCCCAAATATCTCACTGCAACCCCCACCTTGTGAGAACAGCACAAAAAAGATTAGCTTCTTGCCATTGGATTCCCCCAGGACTAGGCCACATAAGGAGATGTTCAGCTAAATGACCATCACCTCGATCAAACAGGTAGGTTTCAATGAGTGTCTTAAAGAAGGAGAAGTGGACAGTTTTAGGGAGAGAATTACAGAGCTTGAAGCCCTGGCCATAAGTCAGACAGTGATCAGTGAGCAAGAGGTCAGACCAGAAGAATGCAGACTGTGGAAATGGAGGAATTTACAGAGAAATGGAAGGACAAGGCTATGAAGAGAAGTTGAAAAGAAGGAGGAGAACATTTTGCTTCATTGGGAGCAAGCAGCAGGATGATCAGAAAATGGGACTTGGAAATTCAGGCATGAGCTGCAGGGTTTTCAATGAGTTTAAGCTATGGAGGGGAAAATATGGGAGGGCAGAGGGTGGTCAAGGTCTTGAGGTAACAGGGGTATGAGTCAGGGTTTCAGCAGCACAGGAGATGAGACAGGGTGAAGGCAAATGATAACAATGGAGGTAGAGGTCTTAGTGATGGCACCAATGTAATGTTAGATTCTCATCCTGCGTTCCAAAATTATGCCAAGGTTCAAACAGATTGCTTTAATCTTAAACCAGTGCCAAGGAAGGTCAAAGGTTAGGGAACCCAATTGGTGAAGGACTCAAAATTGATGGCTTCAGTCTTCCCAATATTAAATTGGATGATATGATTTCCTTATCCAGCACTGTGTGCCAGGTAGACGGGAATGAAGGAGAGTGAGCTGAGGTAGGAGGTGATATTTGAGAAGTTGGAAACGGTAGCCTTAACATTGCTGCAGATATATGGTTGGTAGTTCCTCCAGGGTCAACTTTGACAACAACATTGTAAAGAACCTGGGGAAGTGTCAGATAGTTGCCAATGAGAGGAGTGGAGATAGTTGCTCAGGAATGGCATTTGGAATCTAAAGGATGTGGATGAAGGATCATCTTAAATATTCCAAACTCAGAGTTTTATTGGGTTAGAGAATGTAAGGATAGGGATTAAAGGTAGGTGAATGGAGTAAGTTAACACCAATGATAATTGAATTCAGTAGCAGATTATCTCAAATATTTGAATTGCCTCCTCAAGTTGCTATGTTTTTCTCAGAAACCACATTTCTTTCACTATTTACAGGTACTTTGTGAGTTTTATCCTGCAGTTTCAGTTTCACAAAGCTCTCTGCAATGCTTCAGGCCATACAGGACCTCTGCATAAATGTGACATCTACAAGTCCCAGGAAGCTGGCAAAATTCTCAGGTGGGTTTTGATTCATTATCCCTGTCAAGAATAAAAAGTGAGGAAGGGAAATAAGGAATAAGAAAACACAAATACTACTAAAAGGAGATGAGAGGTTGAATTTGCACTCCTTGGAGTTAGAACACAAGAAACAGGCCAAAGACAGGTGGTACCATTTTAGACTGTTTGAGATGAATAGTCTGATTGGTTGGGCTAACATTAACATGGAGAAACAGTGAGAACAGATAACTGCTGTTCTTGGTGAAATTTAATTACAGTTTGGATGTGATTCAAATGGGTCTTGTTAATGGTGCAGACATCTCTCATAACAGTGTGGCAGCACAAACTGGTTACATTAAAGAATGAAATAAGTTTGTGCACTTCACACCAAGCTGAGTGCAAAATGGATCATAGAACCTCTAAAGCATGGGAGCAGGCCATTCAGCCCACATCGACCCTCCAAAGGGCAACCCACCCAACCCCTGTAACCCTGCATTTCCCATGGCTAACCCATCTAGCCTGCACATCTCTGAACAATTTAGCCTGGCTAACGCACTTAACTTGCACATCTTTGGACAGCAGGAGGAAACACATGTACGCACAGGGAGAACATGCAAACTTCACACAAACATGGGCAGCACTGTTGCCTCACAGCGCCAGGCTTCCAGGTTTGATTCCAGCTTCGGGCAACTGTCTGTGTGGAGTTTGCACATTCTCCATATGTCTGTGTGGGTTTCCTCCTACAATCCAAAGATGTGCAGGTTAGGTGAATTGGCCAGGCTAAATTGTCCATAGTGTTCAGGGATGTGTAGGTTAGGTGCATTAGTCAGGGGTTAAATGTAGGGGAATGGATCTGGGTAGGTTACTCTTCGAAGGGCTGGTGTGGACCTGTTGGGCCAAAGGGATTCTATGACTGTCACCCGAGGTTGGAATTGAGCCCAGGTCCCTGCCTCTGTGAGACAGCAGTGCTAACCACTAAGCCACCGTTGGATGTGAACAACGTGATGTATTTTGTGTTGGATAAAAGCAAATTTGACCTACCTTTCTAATTAGCCTGTTGAGAGATGTTATCACTCATCTCAGGAGCATGTGGGACCTAAACCCTGGCCTCCGGGCCCAGGGATGGGGACGTTACCACTGCACCACAAGAGGATTATGGATATCAACCTGAGATAAAGGTACAGCACAACCAAATTATGACATCAACAAAACAATTATACTCAGAGGAACTTAAGAAATGCCGAGCTATCTGGTGAATTTCTCTGAAGGTGAACTGCACCCAAGGTCCTGCCAGTGTTTATTTCACTGTGTTTTGATTGAGCTGAAATGAGACACAGTCCTACAACAGAATATGCTTTTCTGCACGATGGAATTAAACAGGTTGATAGTACAGTCGCTGATCTAATTCATGTTCCACGTTATGTTTGGTCTGAGGACAGGAAATTTATTTTGGTCTTTGGTTTTTAAATTTATTCCCGGGATGTGTGAATTGGTCATTTATTGCCTATCACTAGTTGCCTTCAGGAAAGTGGGGGTGAGGTACCACCTTGAGCTGTGGTTATCCATTTGGTGTAGGTTGCCCCAAATGCCCTGAAGGAGGGAATTCCAGGATGTTGACCCAGCAACAGTGAAGGAACGTGATATATTTCCAAGTCAGAATGGTGAGTGGCTTGGAGGGGAACTTACAGGAGGTGGTGTTCCCATGTATCTGCTGCACTTGTCCTTCTAGATGGAAGTGTTTGTGGGTTCAGAAGGTGCTCTTGTAAGAGTCTTTGTGAATTCCTGCAGTGCAGAATTTTGTGGCTGTTCCACACTGCTGCTAATGAGCAATAATAGTTGGAGAGATTGGATTCTTGTGGATGTGATGCCAATCAAGTGGGCTGCTTTGTCTTAGATGGTATCAAGCTCCTTGAGTGTTGTGGGAGCTGCACTCATCAAGGTAAGTGGAAATTATCTCATCACACTCCTAACTTGTGACTTGCAGATGATGGACATGCTCTGGGAAATCAGGAGGTGAGTTATTTACTGCAGGATTTCTAGTATCTGACCTGCTCTTGTAGCCATTGTGTTTATATGTCTGATCTCGTTGTGTTTCGGTCAATGGTAACCCTCAGGATATTGATAGTGGGGGTGCAGTGATGGTAATGCCATGAATATTAATGGTGGTGGTTAGATTGTCTCTTACAGGAAATGGTCATTCTCTGGAATGTGTGTGAAATGAAATGATACTGTCTATTTACCATCCCAAAAGTGGGTATTGTCTAGATCTTGCTACATTTAAACACTGGCCTCTTCAGTTCATATTTAATCCAATTATGCTGTTACATTGTCACTATAGATAACCATCCTATGAACAATCACTCCACAATCAAGGCTTTCTAAAAGTGGCAGTGAATTGCTCTTGTTGCATCTCCATGCCAATGATGTTCTAACCAATCAGCACCCTGTTCATATGTTGCATAAATTAGTGTTCCCTTTTGTCAAGTCTGTTTCTCCCATGCTGGTCCTAATGGGTGCAAGATGAAAAGCCTCCTCTTCTTAACTCATTTTAGCAATGCTTAAGTTCTGCACCAGCAAGCAACTACTTGTTGACCACAAATAGGCATTGCCAACAGAGTAATGAGCACCATGTCCACTGGGGTGTGGAGATTCCGGTGCCAATACCCATCACGTTCATACCTCACTGTACTCACAAATTACTGTTAAGTTTAGGCTTTCTCTATTTGTCCCTGAGAATAATGGGAAGGCCTAGTTATAAATTATTAAATTTGTAACCAGGGTGATCATCTCCTATCTGTAGAAGCCCCTTTTGTTTTTATTGCCCCTTCTTATCTGGGCCTTGGATTATTCTTACCTCATAGTCCTCACCACTTGGTCAAAATGGTGGACAGCTAAAAGCCCTTTGACAGAGTTGTTCATGCATGGGTCATTCCAGGACCCAGAGTCATTGAGTTCTTTGAATGGACTTATTTTTATGGTATAAAATCATTTCTGTGTCATTCTGTGCAGTCAGTCACACAGTGCAACAGGAACCTAGCAACCAGGTGTGCTAATAGTCCAGCTAGCAATTGGCCACACAGTGTCCACCATTAACAACAACCCCACTGACCTCTGGGAATTAACCAAGTGAGTGGGAGGAATGGTACACCCCTGTTTCCCCTACCAACCCCCCCCCCCCCCCCACCCCACATCTTGCGTTTTGTCAGGATGCACATGTAGAATCCAAATTCAGATGTCCTGAAAATCCATCAGGCTCTGTCTCAGAAATGAAGAACTCCCTAGTTTTGCTGATTTGTACTTCCTCAACTGTATGGGCCTAGATTTTTGGAAATGCATCTTCTTCAAGCTGTTGCCCCGTTAGGAGAAGATGCTTCCCAGAAATGAACGATCCAGGCAGCTTCCAGAACATTAAACAAGTCTGTGAGGTTCTGTGTAATGCTGCTTGAATATTTCCCTGTGGTTTCTCTTTCAGTAAAGCACTGAGTGCTGGTTCCTCCAAACCTTGGCAGGAAATCCTTCAGCAGGTGACAGGCATCAATAAGATGGACGCAGGTGCTTTGCTTGAGTATTTCCAACCCATCACTAAGTGGCTTCAGGAAAAGAACAATGAAACCAAGGAAGAACTGGGTTGGTCTGATTTTGCCTGGACCCCTCCAATCCCTGAAGGATACCCAAGTGGCATTGGTAAGTGTGAGCTATGGGCAGGGAGGTTAGATAAGATTCCCTACAGTATGGAAACAGGCCCTTCGGCCCAACAAGTCCACACCGATCCTCCGAAGAGTAACCCACCCAGCCCCAATCCCCCACCCTTTATTTAACCCTGACGAATGCACCTAACACTACGGGCAATTTAGCATGGCCAATTCACCTGCACATCTTTGGATTGTCGGAGGAAACCAGAGCACCCGGAGGAAACACAAACAGATGCTGGGAGAGTGTGCAAACTGCACATAGACAGTCGCAGTAGGCTGTAATCGAACCGGGGTCCCTGTGCAACAAGGCACCACGCTAACCATTGGGCTGCAACTGAACCAGCAACCAATCAGCTTGATTAAGCTAAACGTCACTCACTGATTGGCTGTGCCTAGCCTCTCTTATTCATACTGTTTGATAGGGAAGGTTTGGTTTGAAGAAAATTGATGAGATGAAGACTCACTGTTTGCAGCCTTCCCTTTGGGGCCTGTCACATTGACACTGTATAGGCTATTGCTCAGTCAGTGCTCAGAAGCCTCTGCACTCAGTCTCAACAGGAATTATTTTACATCTTCGGTCCCGTACATGAGTAATGTGACCTGTGCCTGGGAGGAACTGCAATCAATAGTTCCCATCAGAGGAGATTTCCTTGCTTCATGCCTGACTTAGTCATAGAATTACTATCATTAATCAACACTGTCATTATAATTTTATCCTAAGAGTAGCAGGACAGATGGATTTAATCTGAATTGACCTCTCCTTTGGTTGTAAAAGTCCCTGCACCACTGTCCCAAAAATGAGTAGGAGTTGTTGAAGCTGGGATCCTGGCCAATATTTACCTCTCCACCAAAACCACAAAAAGAACAGGTAATCTACTCACTGTCACATTGCTGTGGGATCTTGCTGTGCATTTAGTGATAGTTACCTGAAAGCAAATTGCCCACCCTAATCCCGACATCACAACAGTGACAACATTGACAAAGTACTTCACTGCGTCTAGAGTGAAACCATGGAAGCTACTATATTAATGTAAACTGGTTCTTTATGCTCCCCGAGTGACTTTCCCCAGGTGATAAACTGCTGAGCCCTTGTGCTTGAACAATTAATAGAAATCTAGTCTAATGGCTTTGGTAATGAGTCATTGATGCATCTACCAGGTTATCACTTGGGACAGGAATGGAGTTTTCCCACGTCCCTGTCTCCCAATACACATGACCAGGAATCATCCTCGTAATCACACTGTATGGTTCAAAACATTTCATTATAAACAAACGGCTGATGAATGAAACAACTTCTTTAAACTTTCCATACTCACAGCAAGGGGAGATATTGCCCAGTGTATTTTCCCCTTGACTGGTTTCCCAGGAAGGTGGCTTAACAAACAGAAAGGGAATTATGTTTCTCTCACACCTTTCACAGCCTCAGGTCTGCTCCATTCCCAAACAAATCATTTATGAACTGCAGTCATTCTGGAATGTTAGAAACGCGGCAGCCAATTTCTGCATAGCAAGATCCCACAGCAATGTGGCAATGAGCAGATTACTTGATCTACTTGTGGTTTTAGTGGAGGGTTAAATATTGGCCAGGTTCCAAGTATCAACAATTCCTTCTCTTTTTGAGGTAGTGACTTTTACATCCCAAGGAGAGAGCAATTGTGGATTGGAGCCCCATCCTCTCTGAGAGAGAAAATTCCTCCTCATCTCTGTCTTTGGTAGCATCTTAGATCCACATCTCGCATGTAAATGGCAGACTCCTTTGAAGTATTAACATACAGAGGGATCTGTGAAGACAGGTCCACAGTTCCCTGAAAGTGGTGATGCGAGTGGATACGGTGATCAGAAGGCGTATGGCATGCCTACCTTTCATTGGCTGGGGCACAGAGTATAAAAATTGACAAGTTATGTTGCAGCTGGATAAAACTTTAGTTAGACTGCATTTGGAATATTGTGTACAGTTCTTTTTTTTTATTTTGGTCACCAGACTACCAGAAAGATGTGAAGACATTGAAGAGAACACAGAAAAGGTTTACTAGGTTGGGAAGAGATGGATAAACTTGGTTCATTTGCACTTGAATGTGAGAGGCTGAGGGGCAACCTGACAGCAATTTACAAAGTGATCAGAGACATGGATAGAATGGTTAGTTGGAGTCTTTTCCCCAGGGGAGAAATATCAATTCCTCGGGTACGAGGGTTTAAGGTAAAAGGGGAAACATTTAAAAGGAGATGTGAGAGGTAAGTATTTTTGTACAGAGGGTGGTAAGTGCGTGGAATGTGCTGCCAGAGGAGCTGGTAGAAGCAGATACAATATCAATGTTTCAGAATCAACCTGACAGATAGGCAGAGGATCAGGAGATGTGGACCACATGGAGGCAAGGGCTTTTTAGTTTAAAAAGGCATCATGTATCAGATGGCATGCTGTATTGTTCACTGTCCTCTGTACTCAACTCCTCATAAGGCAGTCCGTCCAAACTTGGTTATCACCCAAGAGTGTGGTGCTGGAAAAGCACAGCAGGTCAGGCAGAATCCGAGGAGCAGGAAAATCGACGTTTCGGGCAAAAGCCCTTCATCAGGAAGCTCTTTCCAATGAAGGGCTTATGCCTGAAACATCGATTCTCCTGCCCCTCGGATGCTGCCTGACCTGCTGCGCTTTTCCAGCACCACACTCTTCAACTCTGATCTCCAGCATCTGCAGTCCTCACTTTCGCCAAACCTGGTATTAGCTGAGTGAACCTTCTCCAGACTGCCCCCAGTATTTCTAAGGAGAAGGGGCTTAAAACTGTTGACAGCACACCAGCTGTGTTCTGACTACTGCCTTGTATTGTGCCTTAGCAAGACCTCCCTAGTTTTACTGATTTGTACTTCCTCAATTGTAAGGAACTAGAGTTTTGGAAAGGTGTCTTCTTCAAGTTGTTACCGTGATGGGAGGTAGGCAGCTCTTCATCCAAGCAGTTGGTCATTTCTCCTCATAGCTGTAGGTCAATGTCAAATTTTGCCAGGTCACATTGGGTGGTACAGTAGCACAGTGGTGAGCACTGCTGCCTCACTGGACCACGGGGAGAAAGTGAGGACTGCAGATGCTGGAGATCAGAGCTGAAAATGTGTTGCTGGAAAAGCGCAGCAGATCAGGCAGCATCCAAGGAGCAGGAGAATCGACGTTTCGGGCATAAGCCCTTCTTCAGGAATGGCCCACGGACCCAGATTCGATTCTAGCCTTGGAGTTAACATATTGTCCCTGTGTCTGTCTAGATTTCCTCTGGGTGCTCTGGTTTCCTCCCACAGTCCAAAGATGTGCAGGTTAGGAGGATTGGCTGTGCTAAATTGCCAATAGCATTTATGGATATGTAGGTTAGGTGGATTATCCAGGGTCAATGTTGGAATATGATGAGATGGTCTTCAGGGGCTGTTGTGGACTCGGTGGGCCAAATGGCTTCTTTCTGCACTGTAGGGATTCTACGTTTTTGTAGCACTGTGAGACATTTTATCACATTAATGGAGCAACATAAATGCAAGTGTTTTTAAGCCTTTAAGTCTCATTTGGCTTCTTACAGACAAAATCACTGATGAAAAGAAAGCACAGGAATTTGTCACCAATTACGACAAGGTCACGGAGAAAGTATGGTATGACTACACAGAGGCCTCCTGGACATACAATACCAACATCACAGAGCATAACAACAAAGCCATGGTACGTCCTTCCTCTGTGATATCACACACAGTAGGTGGTTACATTTGGACTCAAGGATTGCGTTAAACAACATTAAAGACAGGACATTTCTTGGGAGGATAACCATTTCACTAGTAAACATCGTATCATTAACGGGGATTCTAATCATTTGAATGCAACAGGTGCCATGTGGAAATGAATAAATTTAATATTCTGTGGAGACCAAACCAAATCTGATGATTCTGTGCTAACGTACCACTGTGTTTTACACACCCATATCCATATATTGGATTTGGATAATGACAAGACATTCAAGATTTACAAATGCCAGGTTGTAAATCTGTAATATTGTACAAACACCAGTTTCCATGTTTCCGTTTTGGACCCACTCCCTGTCCAGATACCAACCCCCATCCAAGAGGCACTCCACCATTTTTGTTATTTTAAAACCCATCAGCAAATTACCCAATTAATCACTTCATCAAATTCCATCCCTGCCCACTGGAGTCAGTGTCATAATAACAGTTTGTCTATCGAGAGACCACAGCTCACTCTCAGACAGTTCAATCCAGATCCTAACCTTTCGAGCAAACTTACCTCCCCCACACTCTCAGACAGTACATTCCAGACCCTAATCACTTGCTGTATAAAAATATTTTCTCTTTACTTGGTCATTGCTTCTTTGGTCAATTGCCCTAAATCTGCACCTTCTGTTCCTTGAGCCCTCTACCAGTGGAACAGACTCTCTGAATCTATCTGCTCAGATCTATCCAATCTATTCTGACCTTGTATTCTCCAACTTCTCCAATCTGTCTGTAAAACTGAAAATCCTCATCCCTGGATCCATTCTCTTGAATTTTATTTCTCCATTCCCCTAATGCCTTTCCAAACTGTGATGCCCAGAATTGGATGCAGTACCCCAGGTCAAAGTGGTATTTTAGACAATTTTACAGAATATCGTTCTCTCTGTGGCTGTATTAATAATTAAATATGCTTTATCAGTGCTCTGTCAACATCGCCTGCAGCCTTCAATGAGTAATGCACATAAAAATCCTACTTTCTCTGAGTCTGCACCCCCCTTTAGAATTAAACTCTTTATTTTGTATTACCTTTCCCTCCCCTTTGTATTAAATTGATTCAGTGCACGCTTCACTGCATCAAGTTCCACCTGTCACTTGGCCATCCGTTCCACCAGGCTGGATGTCCTTTGGAACTACCTTCTGCCCGTTCATGTTTCTTCTAAGAACCAGCTCTGCAGTAAATGTTTAAATAGTGCCCTGTACCCAAGACCTAGATCATTAACATTAATCAGGAAAAGCAAGGGCACCAACCCTGAACACTGGGGATCTTCCCCACTGTTAGAAAAACATCCATTGACCATTAAAATCAAAATATTGTGGATGCTGGAAATCTGAAATATAAACAGGAGAAATGTCACACTGGACTCAGAATGGTAACTCCATTTCTCCCTCCACAGATGCTGCCAGACCAGTTGAGTTTCTCCTGGACTTTTTAAAAAAAATGTCATTAACTATTACAGAGGAATCTTGATTATCGAGCATTCGATTAACTAAACTTTGGATCATCTGAGCAAGATCACAAAGTCCCGATTAATGGCTAACTATTATCAGCATCAATTATCCATGATTCGATTGACCAAAGAAAATACTCCCCGCCCGTGTCCTTCGATAATCAAGTTTCCTCTGGATTTGGTTTCCTATCACAGCACAGTTGTATCCTTGTTATTACTGTCCTTTCCATTCCATGACCCATAACTTTGCTGTCATGTCTGTGGTGAGTGGCATTTTGGTAAA
Source organism: Chiloscyllium plagiosum (assembly GCF_037043375.1). NCBI lineage: Eukaryota > Metazoa > Chordata > Chondrichthyes > Orectolobiformes > Hemiscylliidae > Chiloscyllium > Chiloscyllium plagiosum. The sequence goes on along the minus strand of NW_028270170.1, from coordinate 49,603,709 downwards.
TGCCTTTTGGAAGTCCCCGTATACCACATTGCCCTCATCAACCTGCTCTGTCACCTCATCAAAAGACACAAGCAAGTTTATTCTTCGCCCTTAACAAATTCATGTTGGTTTTCCTCAGTTAATTCACATTTTTCCAAGTGACCTAATTTTGCACCAGAACATCGGGTTGGTTTTCACCCCCATGAGCAGCTCAGGTGGTGGGTAAAGTGTCCTGGAGTGATGTTGGTCATCCTCCAGGGACAGTGTGTAAGGATCTGAAAATGGCTTGCTTTCCTGACTGGAGATGGCCACAGGAGCTGCTAAATACTGAGGCCAGATGATCTTCATGATCGTTATTTTTAAATTGTGATGCCATGCGCTGACATTCCAGGCTGGTGTTGGTGGGAAGACTCAACATGTAGCAAGGGGTGAGCTGATAATGTTGAGGGCAAGTGTTGAAGTGTGCAGAGAGACAGACAGGAAAAGGAAGAGGGAGAGGGAGCTGAACAGCAGCCTTGGAACGAGTAGATACACACCCAGGTCAGATGGAGTTAGCTTGTGCCCAGGTGGATGCATGGTTCAAGAAATTAAGTACTTTTTAATCACTGGGAACTTAAGCATCAAAAGAAAAGTCCAACACCCACACGCAGGCAAAGCAACGAGAGCCTGAGCTCTGAATGTGAACAAATGAAGCTGTTTTTAGATTTGTGAATGAGGAGCACACCAGGTACAACAATGCCAAATCGGTGAATGGGATGGATAGAGCAAGTGAGATTAGAGTGGTGCTGGAAAAACACAGCAGGTCAGGCAGCATCCGAGGAGCAGGAAAATCGACGCTTCGGGGCAAATTCCTGATAAAGGGCTTTTGCCAAAATCGTCGATTTTCCTGCTCGTCGGATGCTGCCTGACCTGCTGTGCTTTTCCAGCACCACTCTATTCTTGACTCTAATCTCCAGCATCTGCAGTACCCACTTTTGCCTGGATAGAGCAAGTCCCTACTCTTTCAAACGAGATGTAAAGAGAAAAGCTAAGCCCCTCAAAACCATCCCCATCAGACACTCCTGGGATAGAGACAGCACCAGGTTAATTACAGAATAAAACTCACTCCACTGTTTTTAAATAAAAAAGTAAAAGTTTTCACAACTCCTTGGAATTCAAAGGCTCTTCAATTCCCTGGGACTTCATCCCAATTGTTTTGTTAAACGCTAAGACTAATTGTTCTCACCACTCACCCACTCAATCACTTGCTGCCACCAAGAAAAGGAACAGTAATCATGTGCCCAGTGCTGTTCCTGGCCCATACCCTGCCCCCCTCGTCTCTCCAGCCAGACCCCAATCTGACCATGACAGTCCATACACTGACCACAACAACCCCACCCCCAACCTAAGCATTAAGGCTTTTTCCCCTGGGGTGGGGGAGTTCAGAACTAGAGGGCATCGGTTTTGGGTGAAATGGGAAAGATATAAAAGAGATCTAAGGGGCAACCTTTTCACACAGAGGGTGGTACATGTATGGAACGAGCTGCCAGAGTAAGTGTTGGAGGCTGGTACAATTACAACATTTAAGAGGCATTTGGATGGGTATATGAATAGGAAGGTTTGGAGGGATATGGGCTGGGTGCTGGCAGGTGAGACTAGATTGGATTGGGATATCTGGTCGGCATGGACGGGTTGGACCAAAGGGTCTGTTTTTGTGCTGTACATCTCTATGACTCTATGGTCATTGGGCACTGATATACACGTCTGTCCCCTCCACCTAGCTCCAATGTTCACCATGCCCTCAACTCAATGTAAAGCCAATTCCCTCCCATTTTGACCTTGTACACTCCATATTAACTCACTCATTAGCACCACTCAGGACTCACACTGAGATTAAACAAAATGAAGAGTCAAATATCAAGTTTTCATTATAATAAATAAAAATTTCATAGGATCATAAAATCCATCCAATGCAGAAGAAGGCCATTCCGCTCATTAGGTCTGAACCTACCATCCAAAGAGCATCCCAACCAAAAGCACTCGTACCATCCTATATCCATTCGGTGTGGCCAATCCACCCTAACCTACACATCTTTGGACTGTGGGAGGAAACTGGAGCACCCAGAGAAAACCCTCACAGACACAGGGAGAATGTACAAACTCCGCACAGACAGTCGCCCGAGGGTGGAATCAAACCCAAGTCCCTGATGCTGTGAGGCAGCATTTCCATTGATCAAAGTCCATGCAAAATTTTAAAAGGTCCACAAAAATTAATTTTCTTATAAAAATCAAATTGACTTGTACTTGCATCCCTACATCAAAGGCAACTAACTCTTCAGGAATTGCTTTGAACTGAATTGAATTGAATTGCATTAGTTTTATTATCACAAATGGAGACAATGAAAACTTTACAGTCGCTGCACTACAGCACCATCTTCGGTACGCAGGTACGCAGTTACGCAGGTACGCAGGTATGCAAATATGCAGGTATGCAGGTACGCAGGTACACAGGTACACAGGTACACAGGTACACAGGTACGCAAGTATGCAGGTACGCAGGTACACAGGTACGAAGGCATGCAGGTACACAGGGACGCAGGTACACAGGTATGCAGGCACGCAGGTACACAGGGATGCAGGTACACAGGTATGCACGTACACAGGTATGCGGAGATGCAGGTATGCAGGGACGCAGGTATGCATGTATATAGGTTCATAGGTATGCAGGTACACAAGAATGCAGGTAAACAGGTACACAGGAATACAGGTACACAGTACACAGGGATGCAGGTACATGGGGATGCAGGTATACAGATATGCAGTACACAGGTACGCAGGTACACAGGGATGCAGGTACACAGGAATACAGGTACATAGATATGCAGGGATGCAGGTACACAGGTATTCAGATAAGCACATCAGCAGAACACAGGTACACAAATTCACAGGTACGCAGGTACGCTGGAATTCAGGTACACAGGGATGCAGGTACACAAGTACACAGACACACAGGTACACAGGTATGCAGTTACACAGGGATGCAGGTGCACAGGTATGCAGGCACACAGGTACGCAGGTACCCAGACATGCAGGTGCACAGGCATGCAGGTACATGGATATGTAGGTACACAGGTATGCAGGTATGCAGGAATACAGGTATGTAGGTACACAGGTATGCAGGTACACAGGGATGCAGGTACACAGGTATACATGTATGCAGGTACACGAGTATGCAGGTACACAGGTTCACAGATAGACAGGGATGCAGGTTTGCAGGGACGCAGGTACGCAAGTACACAGGGGTGCAGGTACCAGATATGCAGGTACATAGGTACGGCGGTAAATGGGGATGCAGGTACACAGGGATGCAGGTACACAGGTATGCAGGTACACAACTATGCAGATACGCAGATATGTAGGGATCCAGGTACACAGGGATGCATGTACACATGTGCACAGGTAGAAAGGAACACAGGTACGCAGGTATGCTGGGATCCAGGTACACAGGTACACAGATTCACAGGTAAGCTGATACACAGATACACAGGTACACAAGTACACAGGTTCACAGGTATGCAGGTTTGCAGGTTTGCAGGTACGCAGATACACAGATACACAGGTATGCACTTACACAGAGATGAAGGTACAAGGGTAAGCAGGCACACAGATACACAGGTATGCAGGTACACAGGTACATTGCCATACAGGTATGCAGGTACACAGGTATGCAGTTATACAGGTATGCAGGTATGCAGGTTCAAAGGTATACACATACACAGGTTTGCAGCTAGACAGGGATGCAGATACACAGGTACGCAGGTACACAGAGATGCAGGTTTGCAGGTACGCAGGTACACAGAGATTCAGGTACGCATGTACACAGGTACACAGGTACACAGGTATGCAGGTATGCAGGTACACAGGTATGCAGGTACAGATACTTAAGATTAAATTCTTAAGAAACAATTCTATTAGAAAAGTATGGAAAGAAATAATCCAGCATTATAGAGTCAATGAATAAATTTGAAAAATAAAGAATCTGTCAATCAAGATGTATATTCACAACCCCAGAACTGTTGTATGTTTTGAAAATCACCTAACCAGTAATGGTGATATAATTATCCTCTGTGAGGTATTATCAACCAGCAACCTCTGTTATTGCTAGCACTGGTATTTGAACTCTCACTGACACAGAGCAGGCTGCTTATTTAACTGAGTCAAATAACTCAATAGCTTGAAAGTTTGATATAACTTATCTGCCATTTGTGAGCATTTATACCTCCTGTGAGAAAGCCTTTATTGGAGTGAAAATGTGATCTGTTTGAACTCAGCGCTTGGTTCAAATGGTTAGGTTTCCCTCCTGTGTGAGTCACAACTTGCCCACTTCTTACATCAGTAAAAGCTGGTGTAAGGTTAAAACTGGCTGTGGGTTGTTTTTTGTCCTGCCATCAGAGAGAGCACTTCCTGCACAGGCACCAAAACAACACCCGTACCAGAGACATCCCGGGCATTAGAGCTGACAACGATAGTCAAAAAAGATCCACTGTTTCGGCTTCTCCCTTCACCAGTGTGTCCCCTCACTCCTACTCTCACTGGAATGGATGGTGGGAGTGGAACATAGAAGCAAAGGGATTTCAGGAGGGAATGGGGGGGGAGACATGGCAAAGGGCGGGCCATGAAGTGGGAGGGAGTAATCTCAAGGGAGCTGGTGGTGAAGGAAGCAATGAGAGGCTGCAGTGATGTGGAGGAAGCAGAGAGATGCAAGAAGATGGGGCAAAGGGAGCCTTTGGGTGGGTGAGGTTTGGAGGTACACAGTGGTGGTTGAAGAAATCACTCAAGGGCTGGCAGCTAGAGGGTACGGCCAGTGATATCCGTCTGTGTGTCTGAACATGAAATAATCAGCTCACATTGCATGTATTTGAGTGGGTGTGTATAGACATGCAAATGAGCGTGCTTGGAAAGTGTTGTTAAAGAATCCAAAGGCCATAGCATGTTTCATGTCTGCTCTTGTTTCATTAGCTGGAAAAAAGCCTTAAGATGTCCAATCACTCACTGTTATACGGTATCGACGCTCGGAAATTTGACTACACAGATTTCCAAAACCCAGAACTCAAACGTATTCTGAAGAAACTGAGTGATATTGAACGTGCAGCTCTACCTGAAGAGGAAGTGAAGGAGGTCAGTGCAGATTCTTACTGCTACAAGGAAATGCCTTCTGTTACGTAGCTATGAATTCTAGCTGCATTGGCTGCAATAATTTTTTGGCATAAACTTAGCACGTCTTGATAACCTGATTATCAAATGTATAGTAGACTACAGAGACAGACATCAGTGTGGAGAGTGTCATGCTGGAAAAGCACAGCAGGGCAGGCAGCATCCAAGGAGCAGGAGAATCGACGTTTCAGGCAAAAGCCCTTCATCAGGAATAATTCTCTTGCTCCTCAGATGCTGCCTGACCTGCTGAGCTTTTCCAGCACTATACTGTCAACTCTGATCTCCAGCATCTGCAGACCTCACTTTCTCCTCGAGACAGACATCCGACTGGTCCTGAATTCAGGCTAGTATTATCTGGATGTTTTTTTCACAACTGAAGCAGTTGTTGTGCAGGTGGAGTAACTGTAAAGGTTTAGAGCTCATTAATTCTCACATAGTGTTACCCATTGAGAATCAGACATCACATTGTTGTGGGGTGGGATTCAGGGAGATGCTGAATTAACAAAGGACTAAAATCATCCAAAAATCATGTGGGAAGCAGCTAATACGATCTGCTCACAGATCATAGAGGTAACATTCTCATGATGAGGTCGTGGAAAATAATGAGTTTATTAAGCATCACAGATTGCTGTAGAAACCCGTTATATTAATAGATATTTCCATGTTTTACATGAATATTTATGTAAATATATTATTTACACTAATATTTATAGTGTTGATTTGTTATGCAAATGAATAAATGCAATATTAAGAGAAGTTTAAAATAATGTACTTTTTTTTTACTTAAGATTTCCACTCAATATTGAAAAAGCTCCTGTTTTAATCAATGTTTCAATTCAGTTCATAATTTATAACTTCTCTGGAACCTGCCATTTATAATGTTTTTTACTCCACTGGTTTCTCAAAGACCTCACTCAGATTTACACAAATAAAGAAACTACCTTTGGTAACAAGTTGAATTAGGTGAGAATCCCAATCAGGTAAATGGTGCCTGCTATATTCCACACTAGCAGGCTCCAATCACTGAGGGGTATTAGGTAAAAAGTGAATAAAATCATGTGAGGCCCATCCCCAGAGCGCAGAGAAGAATGCTCAAAAAAGTGATAAACATAAGAATTGGGAATCATTTAGTCTCCAACATAAGAGATGAATGGGATGGCACGGTGGCTCAGTGGTTAGCACTGCTGCCTCACAGCACCAGGGACCCGCGTCCAATCCCAGCCTCGGACGACTGACTGTGTGGAGTTTGCACATTCTCCCCATATCTGTGTGGGTTTTCTCCAGGTGCTTTGGTTTCCGCCCACAATCAAAAGATGTGCAGGGCAGGTGAATTGGCCACGCTAAATTACCCATAGTGTTAGGTGCATTAGTCAGAGGGAAATGGGTCAGGATTGGTTACTCTTTGCATAGTCAGTGTGGACTGGTTGGGCAGAAGGGCCTGTTTCCACACTGTAGGGAATCTAATCTAAAGAAAAATTGGATTGAATTAGCTTTATTGTCACATGTATTCACATGAGTACAGTGAGAAATTTACAAATCACCATCTGAGGTACAAAGGTACAAATTCTTAGGAGAAAATAAAAGAAAAATAAAGAAATGAAAAGTTCAGCATTACGTAAATCAAAAAATAGGGAAATAGAAAGCTCAGAACAATGGTCTCTCCAGTCCAGCCCATGCCAATCCCTAGCCTCTAGTCTGCATGGGGCCTTGACTCCAGACTACACTGGACTTCATCGTGAGGCTGGGAGACACCTGAAGGCCGGACGCTGAGACCGCACTGAGGTCACATCAGACTGAAAGACCACCTCGTGCCTCTGAGAGACCGCTCCAGCAGGCCGGGAGACTGCCCTGCCAGGGTCCACACCATGGCCAAAATCTGAGTCCACATCCAGGCGAGGGGTTCAGAACGTCACTGAGAAGAAAGAAGTCCCAAAACAAAATACACAAAAGACAGAAAAAGGGAACAAACAAGAAAGAGAAATGAAGCGGGTGGACAAGCTCTGATGGATGCACCAAGAAAGGGAAAACAGAATATCGAGAAACATAAAGGCAGAGGCAAAAGCTTCTTCAGGTAGACTAAAGGGAAGCAAATAGCAAAGACAAACATGGGCCTATTATACAGAGAGAAGGAGAATGCATAATGGAGATTAGGGAAATGGCAGAGAAACGTAAAAATACTTCGGCCTCTATTTTTGCCATGAAAGGGCATTCATTGTGAAAATGCTTTAAGAAGTCAGGAATCCCAAATCCTGATCCCAAACATCCTGATCCCAAACATGGCATTTCTCATTTCCACGGTGGTGGGACTGGAGGCAATCAGTTACCCAATCAGGGGTTAAAGACCAGCTGCCTCCTGCTGGCTGGAAGCTGTGAAGTGCAGTTTAAAGCAGCTCAGAGCAGATTGGTTTTTATTGCATTTCTTTTGGGGAACAGCGGATACCATCCCAGCTCACCCTGGTGGTGGTGGTTTATGTGAGATTTGCTTCAGGCCAGATACGTTACCTGATGTGGTGATGCTTATATTATCCTTTATAACATAAGAAGCTAGGCATGGCTAACATGGTGTTGAAGGATACAACGGACATTTATTCCAACCAGCTATTATTATAAAGCATTACATTCGCAGGCACATCACCGTCCGAGCTAACATTAAACTGTTCGGATATATGGTGCAGCCTTAGTCCTGAGGCATACATCATTCTACAACTGATTTAAGATCTCATCTGAGACACCTATACCATCAGGTCACATGTTATGCGATAGTGAGAATCAGGTATCCTTTGGGGTTAGGTGCCAGGTTTTATTTTGGAGAGTCAAGTGCCATTTAAAATGGCTAACTGTGGAGAAGATTGGGTGTAAAAGGTCCTCTGGAAGTGTCCAACTTGTCAAAACGTATCTAGAAGGCTGTAAAGATGCCCAGTCTGAAGATGTGATATTGTCCCTCCAGTTTGCTCTGTGATTCACTGGAACACTGCAACATTCCGAGGACAGACACGTGGGCAGGACGCTGTGTTAAAGTGACTGGCTACAGGAAGGTCAGGGCCCTGCGTGCACACGGACTGAAGGTGTTCCCAAAGTGGTCACCCAGTCTGCGTTTGGTTTCTCCATTAGGTGCAGTGAACACAAGAGACCAGATTGAAGGAGGTCCAAGCGAAATGCTGCTTCACCTGGAAAGCCTGTTTAGGATCTTATTGTGGACCATTGTGCACACTCCAAAAATGTGCAGGTCAGGTGAATTGGCCACGCTAAATTGTCCTGTAGTGTTCGGTGCATTGATCAGACGGAAATGGGTCGGTGTGGACTTGTTGGGCCGAAGGGCCTGTTTCCACACTGTAGGGAATCTTGTCATTTCTTCCCTTTCTTTTAGCTTGTTACATGCTGTTATCATGGCCTCTCTCCCCTCCCCCCCCCCCCCCCCCCTCCCCCCATCCCACTGGGACTGACTGTCCTTTCCAGTCTGACAGGTAGACACAATATCGTGCACCATTCTCACAATTCCGATCATGAAATCTGAACATTCTTTCTCCACCAGTACCCTACATCCACTACCCCCACACCACCCCACTCCCCACCCCCACCCCAAACCATTGCATAAATGCTGTCACCTCCACACGACACTTCAGCTTTGATGAAGAATGGTGGAGGCTTGAACCGTCAGCTTGCTCTCTCTCCATGGATGCTGCCTGGCCCACTGTGACCTCCAGCATTCACTGTTTTCAGGACAGATTCCAACATCTACACTAATTTCCTTCTACAGGATTTTTAAGTGGTTTGACAGGGTGAGTGCTGAGAGGATGCTTCGCCCATAGAATCCCGACAGTGTGGAGGCAGGCTATTCGGCCCATTGAGTCAATACCGACCCTCCGAAGAGCATTACATCCAGACCCAGCCCACAGTTCCCATGGCTAATCCACGTCGGCTTCACAACCCCCAACACGATGGGCAAATTAGCATGGCCAATCCACCCAATCTTTGGACTGTGAGAGGAAACTGGAGCGCCCAGAGGCACCCACGAAGACATGAGGAGAACATGCAAGCACTACACAGACGGTCACCCGAGACTGGAATTGAAGCGATCTCCCTGGTGCTGGGAGGGAGCAGGGCTTACCACTGCATGACCGTGCCACCCAAATAAGAGTTTCTCAGACCAGAGGGCATAGTCTCAGAAGAAAGGGCTGCCAATTGAAGGCTGAGATGAGGAGGAAGCTCTGCTCTCAGAGCGCTGTGACTCTTTGGAAGTCTGAGCCACAGAGAGCTGTGAGGGCAGAACCTTTGAGTACATTCAAAGCTGAGATAAATTCTTGATCAGTTGAGGAATCAAGGGTCACAGGGAAAAGCCAGGACAGTGGTCAAGAGGAATGTTGGATCAGCAATGATTCTGTTAAATGGCTTTTCTCATTGTGAAATAGTCATCGCATTGTACAGTATTCAGTGTGAATTATTCGGACTGTACAGTATTCAGTGTGAATTACTGACGACAATATACAGTATTCAGTGTGAGTTACTGATCGCACTGTACAGTATTCAGTGTGAGTTACTGACGGCAATATACAGTATTCATTGTGAATTACTGATCGCACTGTACGGTATTCAGTGTGAATTACTGATCCCCTTGTACAGTGTTCAGTGTGAATTAAGGATCACACTGTACAGTATTCAATGTGAATTACTGATTACACTGTACGGTATTCAGTGCGAGTTACTGATCCCACTGTACAGTATTCAGTGGGAGTTACTGATCCCACTGTACAGTATTCAGTGTGAGATAGTGATCCCACTATACAATATTCATTTAAAAATCACACAACACCAGGTTATAGTCCAACAGGTTTATTTGGAAGCACTAGCTTTCAGAGCACTGCTCCTTCATCAGGGGATTGTAGAGAATAAGATTGTAAAACTGTAAGATTGTCTCATAATCTTATTGTTCACAACCACCTGATGAAGGAGCAGCACTCTGAAAGCTAGTGCTTCCAATTAAACCTGTTGGACTATAACCTGGTGTTGTGTGATTTTTAACTTTGTCCACCCCAGTCCAACACCGGCACCTCCACATCAATACAATATTCAGTGTGAATTACTGATCCCACTGTACAGTATTCAGTGAGTTACTGATCCCACTGTACAGTATTCAATGTGAATTACTGATCGCACTGTACAGTGTTCAGTGAGTTACTGATCCCACTGTACAGTATTCAATGTGAATTACTGATCGCACTGTACAGTGTTCAGTGTGAATTACTGATCTCACTGTACAGTGTTCAGTGTGAATTACTGATCACTCTGTAAAGTTTTTGGTATGAATTACTGATCCCACTGTACAGTGTTCAGTGTGAATTACTGATCCCACTGTACAGTGTTCAGTGTGAATTACTGATCACTCTGTAAAGTTTTTGGTATGAATTACTGATCCCACTGTACAGTGTTCAGTGTGAATTACTGATCCCACTGTACAGTATTCAATGTGAATTACTGATCACTCTGTAAAGTTTTTGGTATGAATTACTGATCCCACTGTACAGTGTTCAGTGTGAGTTACTGATCCCACTGTACAGTATTCAATGTGAATTACTGATCCCACTGTACAGTGTTCAGTGTGAATTACTGATCCCACTGTACAGTGTTCAGTGTGAATTACTGATCACTCTGTAAAGTTTTTGGTATGAATTGCTGATCCCACTGTACAGTATTCAATGTGAATTACTGATCTCACTGTACAGTGTTCAGTGTGAATTACTGATCCCACTGTACAGTGTTCAGTGTGAGTTACTGATCCCACTGTACAGTATTCAATGTGAATTACTGATCACTCTGTAAAGTTTTTGGTATGAATTACTGATCCCACTGTACAGTATTCAATGTGAATTACTGATCACTCTGTAAAGTTTTTGGTATGAATTACTGATCCCACTGTACAGTATTCAATGTGAATTACTGATCACTCTGTAAAGTTTTTGGTATGAATTACTGATCCCACTGTACAGTATTCAATGTGAATTACTGATCGCACTGTACAGTATTCAGTGAGTTACTGATCCCACTGTACAGTATTCAATGTGAATTACTGTTCGCACTGTACAGTGTTCAGTGTGAATTAAGGATCACACTGTACAGTGTTCAGTGAGTTACTGATCGCACTGAACAGTATTCTCTGTGAATTACTGTTCACACTGTAAAGTATTCATTGTGAATTACTGATCCCACTGTACAGTGTTCAGTGTGATTTAATGATCCCCCTGTACAGTATTCCATGTGAATTATTGATCCCACTGTACTGTATTCATTGTAAGTTACTGATCCCACTATACAGTATTCAATGTGAATTACTGATCCCACTGTACAGTATTCAGTGTGAGTTACTGATCTCACTGTGCAGTTTTAAGTGTGAATTACTGATCTCACTGTACTGTATTCATTGTAAGTTACTGATCCCACTGTACAGTATTCATTGTGAATTACTGATCTCACTGTACAATATTCATTGTGAATTACTGATCCCCTTGTACAGTATTTAATGTGAATTACAGATCGCACTGTACAGTATTCAGCGTGTGTTATTGATCGCACTGTACAGTTTTCTGTGTGAATTACTGATGACAATGTGTTGCATTCAGTGTGAATTTTCTTCCAAGGTGTAGGAAATGTAATCACCAGAGCTGTGCACCTCGTGCTGTTGAGGTTATGGAATCTGAATAGCATGTTTTTCACAAGACATCATTTCTCTTTTTTCAGTACAACAATGTCTTGTCTGAAATGGAAACAACCTACAGTGTTGCAAAGGTATGTCGCACCACTGGGACCTGTCACCCTCTCGATCCTGGTAAGTCATGGGCAAATATTCCATACCTTCACCCATCTAATGTGTTTAACAAATACCATTCAGTTGTTGCTGTGTGAGCATACAACATCATTTGTACACTGTGATGTGAGTGTGTAATGCTTCTGGCAAACAGATTTTGTCACTGTTACTCAACATTATCGCTCATCAGCTCTCATAGATTTGCTGTGTGTTCTGAGATGAGATATGAAAGAGCTCAGGTTTCTGGATCAAGCCAAGGAGATAAAGATGGAAAGGTGTTTCCCAAACCTCTGTACACTTGCAGGTCGTAGCTGTGGAATGTCAGTAATCATTAACTTACTGCTGTGGGCATTTTCACAATGTACTCTGGTAAGCCATTGGCTTTTCACTTTCCCATCAGTGTTGACTAAGGATTCCCAGAGCTGAAAATGTGTTGCTGGAACAGCGCAGCAGGTCAGGCAGCATCCAGGGAACAGGAGAATCGACGTTTCATCCTCACTCACCAACCAGTTCCTCCTCTTCCATCCTCACTCACCAACCTGCCCCTCCTCCTCCATCTTCACTCACCAACCTGCCCCTCCTCCTCCTCCATCCTCACTCACCAACCTGCCCCTCCTCCTCCATCTTCACTCACCAACCTGCCCCTCCTCCTCCTCCATCCTCACTCACCAACCTGCCCCTCCTCCTCCATCCTCACTCACCAACCTGCCCCTCCTCCTCCTCCATCCTCACTCACCAACCAGCTCCTCCTCCTCCTCCATCCTCACTCACCAACCAGCTCCTCCTCCATCCTCACTCACCAACTTGCCCCTCCTTCTCCATCCTCACTCACCAACCTGCCCCTCCTCCTCCTCCATCCTCACTCACCAACCAGCTCCTCCTCCTCCTCCATCCTCACTCACCAACCTGCCCCTCCTCCTCCATCCTCACTCACCAACCTGCCCCTCCTCCTCCTCCATCCTCACTCACCAACCAGCTCCTCCTCCATCCTCACTCACCAACCAGCTCCTCCTCCATCCTCACTCACCAACTTGCCCCTCCTCCTCCATCCTCACTCACCAACCTGCCCCTCCTCCTCCTCCATCCTCACTCACCAACCAGCTCCTCCTCCTCTTCCATCCTCACTCACCAACCAGCTCCTCCTCCTCCTCCATCCTCACTCACCAACCTGCCCCTCCTCCTCCATCCTCACTCACCAACCAGCTCCTCCTCCATCCTCACTCACCAACCAGCTCCTCCTCCTCCTCCATCCTCACTCACCAACCAGCTCCTCCTCCTGAAGAAGGGCTTATGCCCGAAACGTCTATTCTCCTATTCCTTGGATGCTGCCTGAACTGCTGCGCTGTTCCAGCAACACATTTTTAGCTTTGATTTCCAGCATCTGCAGCCTTCACTTTCTCCTTAAGGATTCCCAGAGCATTGTCACAAGTATGAATATCACAACCGGGTTCTGGATGTTTTTGGCAGAAAGAAATGCAAACTAATGATTGTTTGATAACTACTAAGACTATTTACAATAACATGACTCAGCATGATTTCTTCCTTCAGTTTCCAATTCAATGTGATCTGACATCACTGTATTATGTACTCTAGCTGTTAGTCTATCAGCTATGAATCCCAACTGGAAAATGCTGGGCTCCACTCGAGCTGATCTAACAGATCTCTATGTATGCCCTTAAATTTATACCTTTTGGCTGCATCTTCCAATCTTGTTTGGAGGTTGTCCAATCTGTTTCCCTGCTCTAAAGCCTGAAATTCATATTCAGTAAATCTCAATGATTTGAGTTAAAAATCACACAACACCAGGTTATAGTCCAACAGGTTTAATTGGAAGCACACTAGCTTTCGGAGCGACGCTCCTTCATCAGGTGATTGTCGAGGACACAATTGTAAGGCACAGAATTTATAGCAAAAATTTACAGTGTGATGTAACTGAAATTATACATTAAAAAATACCTTGATTGTCTGTTGAGTCTTTCATCTGTTTGAATACCATGATAGTTTCACTTCTTTCGTGTATTAATCACAAAACCTTTTTTTAAAAGTTGCATTGTCAGGTTAGCTGTTAACAATGGGTGATAGCTGGACAATATGTTGAAGGTGTTAGACCCCTGTGTTCTCTGTCTATGACCTGATGTTTAGATTCATTCTAATCTAAAAAGTGAGATAACAGAGTTTTACATGAATTCATGCAGCTTTTGAGCAAAGTACAATGTAACTCTGCAAGTACAAATTCACCCCACAAAATATATGTGTGCATGTGGGTCTTTGTCTGTCTGTGCGTCTGTCTGTCTGTCTGTCTGGTTGTGAGTGTGAGAGAGAGTGTATGTGTGTGTCTAGTGAGTGTAGAGTGTCTTAAGTCTGTGAGGGAGTGTGTGTGTGCGTGTCTGGGGTGGGGGGTTGTGAGTGTCTGTGAGAGAAAGTGTATATGTGTGTGCATGAGTGTAGAGTGGTCTAAGTCTCTGAGAGGATGCCTGTGTGAGTGTGGGAGTGTGTGTGTCTGTAAGGGTGTATGGGAGTGTCTGTGTGCGTGTCTGTATATAAGTGTGTGCATGTGTATGTGTATATAGGAGTGCCTCTGTATATGTGTGTGTGTGTATATAGGAGTGCCTGTGTGTGTGTGTGTGGTGCAATGGTGATCACCTGTAATGTGACATGAACCCAAGGTCCTGGTTGAGGCCCTCCCTATGTGTACCGAACTTAGCTATCAGCCTCTGCTCAGCCACTTTCCTCTGCTGCCTGTCCCGAAGTCTGCCTTGGAGGATGGTCACCCGAAAGTCCGAGGTCGAATGTCCTGGACCACAGAAGTGTTCCCCAACTGGGAGGGAACACTCCTGTCTGTATTCCAACAGATGAAAGACTCAACAGACAATCAAGGTATTTTTTAATGTATAATTTCAGTGACATCACATTGTAAATTTTTGCTATAAATTCTGTGCCTTGGAATTGTGTCCTCCACAACCACCTGATGAAGGGGCAGCACTTCGAAAGCTAGTGCTTCCAATTAAACCTGTTGGACTATAACCTGGTGTTGTGTGATTTTTAACTTTGTACACCCCAGTCCAACACCGACATCTCCACATCAATGATTTGATTGTGCCTGGAAGTGTGCACTCAATATTTTCAAAACATTTGTTATTTTTGTGGTAGTCTTTGTGCAGCTCCCAGCCATGAACAAATTTAACCCTTTATTTACAGTCCACGGAAGGATAGAGCTAACACTTCACTCGTGCTTTTCAGACAATTAATAAACATCACTGTGCATTCACTTAAACTTTTGAAATGTCTCAATGCACCACAGCCTTCAATTCAGCATAGCTTGGAGTTTTAGTGCAAAAAAGGCCCTTCGAACATCTGTATATCCATTTTGACGTCATCAACCTTCTGTCAAGCTGCCTTCCTGGCAAGTTCCTGTGACACTTCAGCAGCTAGATACAACACTTCACCAACCACAGAAACCCCTCAGTAACTTGTTATCTGCTCTTTATTCCTGCAACATTTAAAATGAAAGCATTAATATAATAGAAATATTGCCACCTACTCTACAAGTGCTGGTGGTGTGAGCATAATCAATGGCTGAAGATTTCAGCTATATCACATTACAAATTAGAAGTAGCAATAAGGCCATTCAGCCCATTGAGCCAGTTCTACTTTCTGATAAGATCATAGCTAATCTGATTGTGACTTCAATTCTACTTTCTGCCTATTCCAACAGCCTTTGAATTTCTTGTCAATCAAGAATCTACCTAACTCAGTATTAAGAATGTTCACTGACCCTACCTCCATTGCTTTCTGGGACAGACATGGTGCAGACTCTCACTCCTCTGGAAGGAAAAAGTTCTTATCTTAATTTTAAACGGGAGACCCTTGAATTTTATACTTTGTCCCTTAGATTTTGTTTCTCCCACAAGGGAAACATCCTCTCAGCTTCTACCCTCTCAAATTCCCCTCCGGACTTTATATTTTTCAGTAAGATCACCCATCTATTCTAAAACCTAAGGGAAGTGGGCCCAATCTGTCCAATCTTTCTTCACAAAAGAACCTCTTCATCCCAGGAATTAATCAGGTTCACCTTCTCGAAACTGATTTTAATGGTATAACGAGATCAGAACCGTACACGGTATTCTAAATGTGGTCTCACCAACGCATGACCCCACATGACTGTAGCAGAACGTTACCATTTTGATATTCCATTCCCCTTGCAGTAAATGACAATGCTGTGCATCTCCTAATCACTTCCTGAATGCTAATGTTTTATGATGCGCGTACCCAGACACACGGCTCCTTTTGGATGGCCAAGTTTCAGTAATCCCTCTCCATTGAAATAATACGCTGCTGCTTTATTTCTTCCCAACAAAGTGGAGAAGTTCACATTTTCCCACTTAAACCTCCACCTACCAATATTTTTGTGCACTCACCCAACCTGTCCATATCCCTTTCAAGTTTTCTTGTCTCCTCTTCACAACCTAATTTCCAACCTATCTTGCAAATTTGGCTTCAATGCATCTGGTTCTGTTATCCAAGTCATTGATATAGATTGGAAATAGTTGAGGCCTTGGTACTGATCCCTGTGGCACACAAATCTTCGCTTGTTCCTGCTCTGGGACAAGCCACTCTCTGGTATCACTCTCGGCCATCATCAAAACCGGCTAACAATACCGACGTGGAGAGTAGCCTCAAGAGCTGAACTGAATTAACAGTATACTGAGTAACTGAACCACTCTGCACAGCTTAGTCAACAAAAACATCAGAGCTGAAAATGTGTTGCTGGAAAAGCGCAGCAGGTCAGGCAGCATCCAAGGAGCAGGAGAATCGACGTTTCGAGCATGAGCCCGGCTCCTGTTCCTTGGATGCTGCCTGACCTGCTGCGCTTTTCCAGCAACACATTTTCAGCTCTGATTTCCAGTCCTCACTTTCTCCTCAAAAACATCAGTGCATCGACTTCAGTTCCTGTTCCCATTTACCCGTCAGGTTAACCTCTCCTTCAATAGCCCTGTCTGAGATCTGCTCAAAAAGCATTTCCTCCACCTGCTGACTGATAAACCTCACAATTCACCAATTTGGAAAACTTTCCTGCACTCTTCCTATTGGCATCACTTTACTTTAACTAGCTGTCATACCATGGCTTCAATGTGAAATGTTTCCTAGAACTATACCAGTTCATTCTTACAGATGTAATGCTATGAATCTTCCAAATATCTTTTGTATAATTATGTGCAACACGCACCTCACACTTAATTTCTACACAATTGGTTAAATAGGGGCAGACACATGACCCTCTCACCATAACCACATAATGCATTACACACAAACTCATTTTTCAGGATTAGACAGAATCATTAGAATAAAAGTGACTTGTTTGTAAGGGTTTAATGAAGGAGAAGGCATTGAGCTGATGTTCCCTCTGATGCCTAGCGTGACTGGGTGCTGGAGCCCAGCAGGTTGCCACTAATTATCAAGACCCAGAGCTCCATTGCCCTTCAGTACCACACTGTCTGACCTGTCAATTACCCACAGATCTAACCGAGATCATGGCAACTTCAAACGACTACAACGAGCTGCTGTTTGCTTGGAAAGGCTGGAGAGACGCCTCGGGAAAGAAAATGAGGAGCAACTTCAAGAGATATGTGGAGTTGAGCAACAAAGCAGCCAGACTGAATGGTGAGGCTACTCCGGGGTACGAGGGACCAGGACATACCAGACTTTCATTTGCTGAATACTTGACTGACTGTGATGACACTGCATCACCCCCTCCCCTCGCCGCCCACTGCTGTCAATCATCCAGCTTTCATACACCCTGGATTAGACCATTAATTGTTTATCTAAAAGAAATGTAACTTCAAAGTTGGTCATATGAGTACTCTGTTTTCAATGTTAGAATCAAAACTCCCAAGGCACAGAGTAAAGCTCCCTCTACACTGTCCCCCATCAAACACTCCCAGGACAGGTTGGATACAGAGTAAAGCTCTCTCTACACCATCCCCATTAAACACTCCCAGGACAGGGACAGCACGGGGTCAGATACAGAGTAAAGCTCCCTCTGCACTATCTCGCATCAAATACTCCCAGGACAGGGACAGCACGGGGTTAGATACAGAGTAAAGCTCCCTCTGCACTCTCCCCCATCAAACACTCCCAGGACAGGGACAGTACAGGATTAGATACAGAGTAAAGCTCCCTCTGCACTCTCCCCCATCAAACACTCCCAGGACAGGGACAGTACAGGATTAGATACAGAGTAAAGCTCCCTCTGCACTCTCCCCCATCAAACACTCCCAGGACAGGGACAGCACGGGGTTAGATACAGAGTAAAGTTTCCTCTACACTGTTCCCCATCAAACACTCCCAGGACAGGGACAGCACGGGGTTAGATACAGAGTAAAGCTCCCTCTACACTGTTCCCCATCAAACACTCCCAGGACAGGGACAGCACGGGATTAGATACAGAGTAAAGTTTCCTCTACACTGTTCCCCATCAAACACTCCCAGGACGGGGTTAGTAAAAGTCCTTCTATTCTGTAACAAAATCAGAAATTGCTGAAAAAACCCTTCTGAATTTTTTCTACACTGTCCCTATCAAACACTCGCAGAATATGTACAATTCAGGTTATATAATGAACTTTCCTACCTCCTGAACCAGCACCATGTGACCACAGGGGTGTAACAAGAAAAAGTCCATGGAGTTAACTCTTGCAACAGGTTATTAGGATTGTCAAAAATATGAGGGTTTTATTGCATAGCCCAGTCACAATGATTTCAATGTGCTCATGTGTCTCTCTCCCAGTGTGTGGGGAAATAAAGAACATTGAGTTAGTATGTGCTTTACTTTGGAATGATACAATCTCTATTTTGTTTCTCCCTCTGTTTCTAGGGCACGCTGATACAGGAGCTTTCTGGAGATCCCTTTATGATTCCAAAACTTTCGAAGCAGATTTAGAGAATATTTACAATGAGTTGAAGCCCTTATACCTGCACCTGCACGCATACGTCAGGAGAGCATTACACAACAAATATGGAGACAAATATGTCAACCTCAAGGGTCCAATCCCAGCCCATCTCTTGGGTAATGTAGATATTTAAAATGTCAACTTATTCAGAGTTCCACTGTTGGACATAGCTGCCAGATACCTCCTTTCTTTAATTCCACAGCTGCCCCTGGGCGTATTTAATAAGAAGCAAAAATTCACCTCCAAAGTCCTCTTTCCAACTAGTGAACAAATGCACACGTCACCTAATCAGGAAAGGTCAGTCAAACCTGACCTTTAGTCAGCGCTGTGGATGACGCTGGACCCTTCTCTTTATCATAGATGAACCTTTCACAGAGTCATTGAGTTATGCAGCGCGGAAACAGACCCTTCAGTCCAGCTCATCCATGCTGACCAGGTCTCCTAAACTGAATGAGTCCCATTTGCCTGCATTTGATCCATATCCCTCTAAACCTTTCCACTGTATTTCAAATGTTTTAATTATACCCACCTCTACTACTTTACCTGGCAGCCAATTCCATATACACACCACCCTCTATGTGAAAAAGTTGCCCCTCAGGTCACTTCTAAATCTTTCCCATCTCATCTTAAATCTAAGCTCTCTAATTTTGGACTCCCCTTCCCTGGGGAAAATAGCTTACGTCTACCTATGCCCCCCATTATTCTATAAACGTCTGTAAGGTCACCCCCTCAGACTCCGATACTCCAGGGAAAAAAAGTCTCAGCCATTTCAGCCTGTCCTTATAATTCAAACCCTCAAGTCTCAATACCATCCTTGTAAATCCTGTTTGCACTGTTTTCAGTTTAATAACATCCTCACTTTGGCAGGGAGATCAGAATTGTACACAGTCCTCCAAATGTGACCCGACCAAAGTCTGTATAGGTGGAAGATGATGGCCCAACTGCAGTACTCAATGCACTGACCAATCAAGGCAAACGCTTTCTTCAACATCTGGTCTATCTGTGAGGCCACTTTCAAGGGACTATGTACCAGCGCCCCAGGTCTCTCTGTTCAACAAAGCCAACAAAACAATAACATAGGCTCTTTATTTGAAGATAAGACTGTACACGGATAACAGTAACTGGAAAGCAATGCAGGCACAGCTGTCTGTAAACATGACTATACAGGTACATATACATCACCTCACTATCCCTAGACACTTCATGTAATTACCATTTACTGAATTCCATCCTAAAATTCCATCACTATCAATTGTCTGGAAGTTACCATTAATGAGAACTGAACTGGACTCACCATATAAATATAGTAGCTACAAGAGCAAGTCAGAGACTAGGAATGCTGCAGTGAGTAACTCACCTCCTGATTCCCCAAACCCTGCTGCCATCTATGAAGCACAAGTCGGGAATGTGATGGAACATTCCCCACTTACCTGGATGAGGGCAGCTCCAACAACACTCAAGAATCCTGACATCACCCAGGATAAAGCAGTCCACTTAAGTGGCAGTGAATTCACAAACATCCATTCCCTTAACACCCATGCCCACCAGCAGCAGTGTTTACCATCTATGGAACTTACGGATCCACCTTCATCAGCCCCCTCCAAACCCACAACCATGAAACATCTAGAAGGATAAGGGCAGCATGTACATGGGAAAACTCCTCCAGGTCATACACCACCTTGTCTTGGAAATAGATTGCTGTTCCTTCACCATAAATCTTGGAACTCATTCTCAAACAACTCTGTGGCAGTCCGTATACCAAATCGACTGCAGTGGGTCGACAGGCAGCTCATCAGCGCCATCTCCAGTGAAGTTGGGGAATGGGCAACCAATGCTGGGCCAGCTAGTGACAGGCACGTCCCATGACTGAACAAGAAAATGGCGGGTTAGAGGGATTCAAACAGGAGGTTACAGTAATGATGAATGCAGACTTGGAACAACACGTTCAAGGACTTTGGAACAGACGGTGAAGTCAGAAATCATCGGCGAGAACAAAGACTACAATTGTTTTTAAATTAGAAGAGAGTTGATGATAGTGGCATTAAAAAGAAAGAAGTCAGTAACTGAGGGGTTATGGGCTTCAGGAAAGTTAGTTAGCTGAGAAATAGGGGACAGCATTAGAAAGACAAAGGCCTCAGCTATAGTTTTCTATTCAGATCTGGGTGCCACGTGTTAGAAAGGATGTTGATGTCTCAGACATAATGCAAAGATTTACCGTAAAGGTATCAACGATAAGAAACTTCCATTAAACAGAGTGACCAGAGGAACAAGCCTAAGAGGGGGCTGTGAGAAGGATACAGGTGCTCAATATAATGATAAAGGCTTGAGAAAGTAAACAGGGAAGCCTTCATATAATGCAATAGCAGTGTCCCTACCTCTGGACTAAGGGCCCTGGGTTCAAATCCCACTTATTCCAGAGGTGTATAATAACATCTCTGAACAGGCTTATTAGAAAATACAGACAAAGTAGACAGATCCTTACCCCACCCTCACCTTTAATGATCTGCATTAACGTTGATAGGCTTTGCATGTACATTTTTCAATTGCAAATATGGGTGATTTACTGAGAATGGTTAACAGGTGGAAAAGAAAATACCATGGGTGATTTGGCACTGCAAGAAAAATCATTCAATTATGCGTAAGAGCACTTCTGGATATTAAAAAAAAGACAATCAGCGAGAAATTATTTCCAGACATAACGTGACTCACAAATAGACCAGAGATCAGAAGATGGGAATCTGTGGTGAAAGGCGTGGAATCCACTACCTACAAGGCAATGGGTGCAGATTCAATAGCGACTCTAAAAAGGGAATTGAATGTGGAGTAATGTTACACTGTTGTAGGACAGCGAGGAATGTGGAGGAAGTGGCCCTATTTAAATGCTGGTGTCTGGTATTTGCCACGGGCTAAATGGTCTCCTGCATTTTAAAGAAAATATTTATATGCTAGCTGGGATTGGTTTTGAAAGTTGAACGAGAGACAGAGAAAAATGGGCAGGTTTGAGGAAATTTTGGGTTTTCAAAGTTGACAGTGATTGAAACTATGCAATGGGTTTCTAGGTTTTTGTGTGCTCCATCTTGAATTTATACATCAGTGTTATGCGCAGTTGTGGAAGCTGTAAAAATGGTTCTGTGAAAATTTGACTTGAGTAATGTAGCACGAGAGATAGCGTGAAAAGTTGCACTTATGTAGCACCTTTCAGAACATCTGGATATCCGAAAGTCGTTGTGCACAAGTGAAACATTTCCCGAACATATACGTTGTCAAGTTACATGCATTAAACTCCCAAACATAGTGATGTGATATTGAGCAGATAGGCTGCTTTGGTTAAGTCGATTAATAAATAAATATTAGCCAGAGCTTTGGTGATATCTTCCCTACTCTTTTTCAAACACTGTCATGAGATTTTTACAAGGGAGGACAGACAGGGTTTCATAGAGCACAGTGTCTACAACAGTGCAGCATTCCCTCCAATGCTCAGATTACACTGGAGTGTCAGCTGACAGTTTGTACTCATGTATCTGGAGTGGATTTGAACCCAAAACTGACACAGCAGATTGAATGGTCTCAAGTGAGCCATATAGGAGGGAAGGTCAGGTTAACAGCTGTAGCCATAGATGCTCTGAGTTGATATCGTTATAAACATAAGTATGAACAGTTGTCTAATCAATGCTCAGTGTGAGAGTATTTCTGTCTTCTGCATCTGGCTTACATTACCATTCTGCTGTATTAGGGAATATGTGGGCCCAATCATGGAACAATGTCTTCAAACTGCTGATCCCTTACCCCAGTGCCAGCCACGTTGATGCAACGCCTCAAATGATTGCCCAGGTTAGTCTCTTCCTTGGCACTTGTCTCCTCCGTCACCCTCTTCCCCCATCTCCAGCTTCTTTGTTTTGGCAGGAGGTGGTGAATCTGGCTAAAGCACGTGGCATCATATTTCACTAAGAGATAACAACGAAAAATGTAAACATTGAGATTGGAATGTAACCAGCAGTTAGACAGTCAATCGAATCCTGGACTGTGTTATCCCAATATAATTCCCAGACTGTGTGATCACAATCCAATACTCAGACTGTGTGATCCCAATCCAATTCCCAGACTGTGTTATCCTAATCCAATTCTCAGACTGTGTGATCCCAGTCTAATTCCCAAACTGTGTGATCCCAGTCTAATTCCCAGACTGTGTGATCCCAATCCAATTCCCAGACTGTGTGATCCCAAATCCAATACTCAGACTGTGTGATCCCAATCGAATCCCGGACTTTGTGATCCAAATTTAATTTGTCCCTGAGAAATCCCAATTGAATCGTGGACAGTGAAATTCCAATTGAATTCCTTTCGGTGAGATCCCAGTCAAATTTGTCGCAGTAAGATCCCAATTGACTGTTTCAAAATGAGCAGATAGATCCCAATGTAAATCTCAACTCATAAGGGCAAAATCTAAACCCCACACAGCAGAATCCCATTCCAACTCCTTACAGCGTGACCTCAAGATGAAAAGAAAGTTATCCACCTGGCTCTGCACAGTAAGATCCCAACCTAACCACATGCTGTGAAATCCCAATCCATCACAGAGTAGGATCCAAATATAAAGGCAGAGTGTGATAGAAATCTAAACCTGCACAGTGCAATCCCAAACGTGCAGTGGAGTCCCAGTCAGTTCCTGCACCGTCTGACCCCATAAAACATGCAGGGTGAGATTCCAATCTGAGTGCACACAGTGAGCTCCAAATCTATGCCAGCCGAACTGTAATCTAACTCTCAGAATAATATTCTAATGTTAAAGTTATACGCCTGTGTACTGTGAAGTTAGAGTGTCATTTACTAAGCGCCTCCAAATAAACCATCTTTCTGAACTCCATGTTTTGTGTGTTACAAGGTGAGGTCAGAGGGACAGCAGACAGGAGGTGGGCGGTGGGAGATAGAGGTGACACTACTCCTTGAATTACAAACTCCCCACAGTGCAGAAAGAGGCCATTGAGTGTGCACTGACCTCTGAAGAGTATCCCACCCAGACTGAGCCAGATCCTAACCCCATGGCCCCACATTTCCCATGACCAATCCACCCTAACCTACACATCTCTGGACTGCGGGAGGAAACTGGAGCACCCGGAGGAAACCCACACAGACACGGGGAGAACGTGCAAACTCCACACAGACAGCCGCCCGAAGCTAAAGTCGAACCTGGGTCCCTGGTGCTGTGAGGCAGCAGTGTTAACCACTGAGCCACCATGCCACCCACAATGCTCGTGTTTGCTTCAGTCGATCCTGCTCCATTTAATATAACCTTCTGTCGTCAACAGGGTTGGACACCGATTAAAATGTTTAACGAATCAGATCAATTCTTCACATCGCTTGGCCTCATTCCGATGCCAAAGGAATTCTGGGACAAGTCGATGCTCGTGAAACCAGCTGACAGGGAGGTTGTTTGCCATGCATCAGCCTGGGACTTCTTCAACAAGAAAGATTTCAGGTTAGTGTCAGGGTACTGCTGACAGGTGATTTCCACTCACAGCTAATGACATACGTTCGGAATAACGTCACTAACAGGGTAAAATTCCAACGTGCAGTTAACACACGGCAGGGTCTCACAGGCAGTAATTTGGAGACAAACAGGCCCTCGGTTCTAATGACGTTGGATAACTATTGGGTATTATGGATCCCAAGTGCTCTCCATCACAAAATGCTGTGGAATTGTTTACGGCATGCTCACGGACAGATCTCACAGCTCATCGGAAGACGGCCCTCCAACAGCGCATCACTCCCTCAGTATCACCTCTGACAGTGCAACACTCCCTCAGTAACGCCTCTGACAGTGCATCACTCCCTCAGTAACGCCTCTGACAGTGCAGCACTCCCTCAGTATCACCTCTGACAGTGCAACACTCCCTCAGTATCACCTCTGACAGTGCAACACTCCCTCAGTATCACCTCCGACAGTGCAACACTCCCTCAGTATCACCTCTGACAGTGCAACACTCCCTCAGTATCACCTCTGACAGTGCAACACTCCCTCAGTATCACCTCCGACAGTGCAACACTCCCTCAGTATCACCTCCGACAGTGCAGCACTCCCTCAGTATCACCTCCGACAGTGCAACACTCCCTCAGTATCACCTCCGACAGTGCAGCACTCCCTCAGTATCACTTCCGACAGTGCAGCACTCCCTCAGTATCACCTCTGACAGTGCAACACTCCCTCAGTATCACCTCCGACAGTGCAGCACTCCCTCAGTATCACTTCCGACAGTGCAGCACTCCCTCAGTATCACCTCTGACAGTGCAACACTCCCTCAGTATCACCTCCGACAGTGCAACACTCCCTCAGTATCACCTCCGACAGTGCAGCACTCCCTCAGTATCACCTCTGACTGTGCACACTCCCTCAGTATCACCTCTGACAGTGCAACACTCCCTCAGTATCACCTCCGACAGTGCAACACTCCCTCAGTATCACCTCTGACAGTGCAGCACTCCCTCAGTATCACCTCCGACAGTGCAACACTCCCTCAGTATCACCTCTGACAGTGCAGCACTCCCTCAGTATCACCTCTGACAGTGCAGCACTCCCTCAATATCACCTCTGACAGTGCAACACTCCCTCAATATCACCTCTGACAGTGCAACAGTCCCTCAGTATCACCTCCGACAGTGCAGCACTCCCTCAGTATCACCTCTGACAGTGCAACACTCCCTCAGTATCACCTCCGACAGTGCAACACTCCCTCAGTATCACCTCTGACAGTGCAGCACTCCCTCAGTATCACCTCTGACAGTGCAACACTCCCTCAGTATCACCTCTGACAGTGCACACTCCCTCAGTATCACCTCTGACAGTGCAGCACTCCCTCAGTATCACCTCCGACAGTGCAGCACTCCCTCAGTATCACCTCCGACAGTGCAACACTCCCTCAGTATCACCTCCGACAGTGCAACACTCCCTCAGTATCACCTCTGACAGTGCACACTTCCTCAGTATCACCTCCGACAGTGCAACACTCCCTCAGTATCACCTCCGACAGTGCAGCACTCCCTCAGTATCACTTCCGACAGTGCAGCACTCCCTCAGTATCACCTCTGACAGTGCAACACTCCCTCAGTATCACCTCCGACAGTGCAACACTCCCTCAGTATCATCTCTGACAGTGCAACACTCCCTCAGTAACACCTCTGACAGTGCAACACTCCCTCAGTATCACCCCCGACAGTGCAGCACTCCCTCAGTATCACCTCCGACAGTGCAGCACGCCCTCAGTATCACCTCCGACAGTGCAGCACTCCCTCAGTATCACCTCCGACAGTGCAACACTCCCTCAGTATCACCTCCGACAGTGCAGCATTCCCTCAGTATCACCTCTGACAGTGCAACACTCCCTCAGTATCACCTCTGACAGTGCAGCACTCCCTCAGTATCACCTCTGACAGTGCAGCACTCCCTCAGTATCACCTCTGACAGTGCAACACTCCCTCAGTATCACCTCCGACAGTGCAACACTCCCTCAGTATCACCTCCGACAGTGCAGCACTCCCTCAGTATCACCTCTGACAGTGCAACACTCCCTCAGTATCACCTCCGACAGTGCAGCACTCCCTCAGTATCACCTCCGACAGTGCAACACTCCCTCAGTATCACCTCCGACAGTGCAGCACTCCCTCAGTATCACCTCTGACAGTGCAACACACCCTCAGTATCACCTCCGACAGTGCAGCACTCCCTCAGTATCACCTCTGACAGTGCAGCACTCCCTCAGTATCACTTCCGACAGTGCAGCACTCCCTCAGTATCACCTCTGACAGTGCAACACTCCCTCAGTATCACCTCCGACAGTGCAGCACTCCCTCAGTATCACCACTGACAGTGCAACACTCCCTCAGTATCACCTCCGACAGTGCAGCACTCCCTCAGTATCACCTCTGACAGTGCAGCACTCCCTCAGTATCACCTCTGACAGTGCAACACTCCCTCAGTATCACCTCCGACAGTGCAGCACTCCCTCAGTATCACTTCCGACAGTGCAGCACAGCCTCAGTATCACCTCCGACAGTGCACACTCCCTCAGTATCACCTCTGACAGTACAGCACTCCCTCAGTAACACCTCTGACAGTGCAGCACTCCCTCAGTATCACCTCCCACAGTGCAGCACTCCCTGAGTATCACCTCTGACAGTGCAACACTCCCTCAGTATCACCTCTGACAGTGCAGCACTCCCTCAGTATCACCTCCGACAGTGCAGCATTCCCTCAGTATCACCTCTGACAGTGCAACACTCCCTCAGTGTCACCTCCAACAGTACAACACTCCCTCAGTATCCCCTCTGACAGTGCAGCACTCCCTCAGTATCAACTCTGACAGTGCACACTCCCTCAGTATCACCTCTGAAAAGCAGCACTCCCTCAGTATCACCTCCGACAGTGCAGTACTCCCTCAGTATCACCTCCGACAGTGCAGTACTCCCTCATTATCACCTCCGACAGTGCAGTACTCCCTCAGTATCACCTCCGACAGTGCAGTACTCCCTCAGTATCACCTCCGACAGTGCAGTACTCCCTCATTATCACCTCCGACAGTGCAGCACTCCCTCAGTATCACCTCTGACAGTGCAGCACTCCCTCAGTATCACCTCTGACAGTGCAGTACTCTCTCAGTATCACTTCCGACAGTGCAGCACTCCCTCAGTATCACCTCCGACAGTGCAGTACTCCCTCATTATCACCTCCGACAGTGCAGTACTCCCTAAGTATCACCTCTGACAGTGCAACACTCCCTCAGTATCACCTCCGACAGTGCAGTACTCCCTCATTATCACCTCCGACAGTGCAGCACGCCCTCAGTATCACCTCCGACAGTGCAGTACTCCCTCAGTATCACCTCTGACAGTGAGGTACTCCCTCTGTATCACCTCCGACAGTGCAGCATTCCCTCAGTATCACCTCCGACAGTGCAGCATTCCCTCAGTATCACCTCCGACAGTGCAGCACTTCCTCAGTATCACCTCCGACAGTGCAGCAATCCCTCGATATCACCTCCATCAGTGCAGCATTCCCTCAGTATCACCTCTGACAGTGCAGCACTCCCTCAGTATCACCTCTGACAGTGCAGCACTCCCTCAGTATCACCTCCGACAGTGCAGCACTCCCTCAGTATCACCTCTGACAGTGCAGCATTCCCTCAGTATCACCTCTGACAGTGCAGCATTCCCTCAGTATCACCTCCGACAGTGCAGTACTCCCTCAGTATCACCTCCGACAGTGCAGTACTCCCTCAGTATCACCTCCGACAGTGCAGCACTCCCTCAGTATCACCTCTGACAGTGCAGCACTCCCTCAGTATCACCTCTGACAGTGCAGCATTCCCTCAGTATCACCTCCGACAGTGCAGCACTCCCTCAGTATCACCTCCGACAGTGCAGTACTCCCTCAGTATCACCTCCGACAGTGCAGTACTCCCTCAGTATCACCTCCGACAGTGCAGCACTCCCTCAGTATCACCTCTGACAGTGCAGCATTCCCTCAGTATCACCTCCGACAGTGCAGCACTCCCTCAGTATCACCTCCGACAGTGCAGCACTCCCTCAATATCACCTCCATCAGTGCACACTCCCTCAGTATCACCTCCGACAGTGCAGCACTCCCTCAGTATCACCTCCGACAGTGCAGCACTCCCTCAATATCACCTCCATCAGTGCACACTCCCTCAGTATCACCTCCGACAGTGCAGCACTCCCTCAATATCACCTCCATCAGTGCACACTCCCTCAGTATCACCTTCAACAATGCAGCACTTCCTCAGTATCACCTCCATCAGTGCAGCACTCCCTCAGTATCACCTCCGTCAGTGCAGCACTCCCTCAGTATCACCTCCGACAGTGCAGCACTTCCTCAATATCACCTCCATCAGTGCACACTCCCTCAGTATCACCTCCGACAGTGCAGCACTCCCTCAGTATCACCTCCATCAGTGCAGCACACCCTCAGTATCACCTCCATCATGCAGCACTCCCTCAGTATCACCTCCGTCAGTGCACACTCCCTCAGTATCACCTCTGACAGTGCAGCACTTCCTCAATATCACCTCCATCAGTGCACACTCCCTCAGTATCACCTCCGACAGTGCAGCACTCCCTCAGTATCACCTCCCACTGTGCAGCATTCCCTCAGTATCACCTTCAATAGTGCAGCATTCGCTCAGTATAGAACTGGCCCAGGGTGATGGGCTATCACGAAACTGGCCAGTTTGCCCCCTTTCTCTGAGTGTTAGTATGTTTCTCTCTCATGAAGCTGTGTTGGTGCAGAGCATTTGATCGCTGCATGGTTTTTAGCCACCAGCTGCTGCATATCTTATTTTAAGAAGAAACTCTGCTCCTTTTTTTACTGACAGCTCTTTGCCACTGCCTTACTCCAGAATTCCTGACCCCTCCTCTCCCCCACCCCTTGCAAGGTCAGGTTACTGCACCGTCTCCTGTTCACCTGACAGTTCAAACACCACCTTCAGCAACTTCTCACACAATCAGCCGATAATCCCAATTTGGTGAAAGGTTGTTGAATAGAATCCCTGCAGTGTGGGAGCAGGCCCTTCAATGTCCACGTCAACCCTCCAGACAGCACCCCACCCAGACCCACCCTATCCATGTAACCTTGCATTTCCCCAGGTAAAAACAATGACTGCGGATGCTGGAAACCAGATTCTGGATCAGTGGTGCTGGAAGAGCACAGCAGTTCAGGCAGCATCCAAGGAGCTTCGAAATCGACGTTTCGGGCAAAAGCCCTTCATCAGGAATAAAGGCAGTGAGCCTGAAACGTGGAGAGATAAGCTAGAGGAGGGTGGGGTTGGGAAGAAAGTAGCATAGAGTACAATGGGTGAGTGGGGGAGGGGATGAAGGTGATAGGTCAGGGAGGAGAGGGTGGAGGGGATAGGTGAAAAAGGAGATAGGCAGGTAGGACAAGTCCGGACAAGTCATGGGGACAGTGCTGAGCTGGAAGTTTGGAACTGGGGTGAGGTGGGGGAAGGGGAAACGAGGAAACTGTTGAAGTCCACATTGATGCCCTGGGTTTGAAGTGTTCCGAGGCGGAAGATGAGGCGTTCTTCCTCCAGGCGTCTGGTGGTGAGGGAGCGACGGTGAAGGAGGCCCAGGACCTCCATGTCCTCGGCAGAGTGGGAGGGGGAGTTGAAATGTTGGGCCACGGGGCGGTGTGGTTGATTGGTGCGGGTGTCCCAGAGATGTTCCCTAAAGTGCTCTGCTAGGAGGCGCCCAGTCTCCCCAATGTAGAGGAGACCGCATCAGGAGCAACGGATACAATAAATGATATTAGTGGATGTGCAGGTAAAACTTTGATGGATGTGGAAAGCTCCTTTAGGGCCTTGGACAGAGGTGAGGGAGGAGGTGTGGGCACAGGTTTTACAGTTCCCTTGGTCAACCCACCTTTATCTGCACATCTTCCAATGGTGGGAGGAAGCCCACACAGACACAGGGAGAATGTGCAAACTCCACACATTTGCCCAAGGGTGGGGTTGAACCTGATTCCCTGGTGCTGTGGGGCAGCAGTGTTAACCACTGAGCCACCATGCTGCCCTCTCCGTGATTCCCCTAAACAGTGGTTGACGAAAAGAGCTGTTTCCTTTGTCCAAGTGATATGAAGATTCTCTCAGGTTGTTGTCTGTTGTTCTGACAGGATTAAACAGTGCACAGTGGTGAACATGGAAGACCTGATAACAGTGCACCATGAAATGGGCCACGTTCAATACTTCCTTCAGTACAAAGACCAGCACATCTCATTCCGAGATGGGGCCAACCCTGGGTTTCATGAGGCCATTGGTGATGTGATGGCTCTGTCGGTATCCACTCCCAAACATCTCCACAGCATCGGGCTCCTCGACAAGGTGGAAAACAACAAAGGTAACAGCAATCTCTTTCCTGTGGTGTGTCACTGGGCTGTAGGCCACTGGTGGTCAGCTATAAGAACTGCACGCAGCCATTTAGCATTGACTAACGGTGAGGTGTCCCTTCCTATGTGGGATCGGAAGGGTAGTCTCAGGGAGCTGAGGGTTAGGGTTCCGAGCAGACTCTCGGGAAATGGTAAGCCGACGGTAAGCCCAACATATGAGCAGATCCTAATGACAGGAGTAGGAGGCAGGGGCAGGAAGGAGCTGAGTCAGAAAGGCCAGCCCCCAAGCGGCTGCCTCCGTTGGGCACGGAGAACACCGCAGTGATACCCAGTGACAGCTGCCAGGCTGCCCACTTGGTACACGCTGCATGTTCAGTATCGGCAGGAGTGGGCTGAGGCACTCACAAGGCCATTAAAGGGGGGGCTTCATTGGACAGTGTGATGGTAGGTTTGGCAAAAATCATTTCAAGGTAAACAGGCAGGAGGCTGGAGGAACACAGCAAGGCAGGCAGCATCAGGAGGGACAGGCAGGGGGCTGGGGGAACACAGCAAGGCAGGCAGCATCAGAAGATGGAGAATTCAATGTTTTAGGTGTAACCCTCCTTCAGGACTGAAGGGGACAGGAATCCTGAAGAAGGATTATTCCTGAAACGTTGACTTCTCCACCTCCTGATGCTGCCTGCCTTGCTGTGTTCCCCCAGCCCCCTGTCTGTCCCTCCTGATGCTGCCTGCCTTGCTGTGTTCCCCCAGCCCCCTGTCTGTCCCTCCTGATGCTGCCTGCCTTGCTGTGTTCCCCCAGCCCCCTGTCTGTCCCTCCTGATGCTGCCTGGCTTGCTGTGTTCTTCCAGCCTCCAGCTTGTCTACCTTGAAGTCCAGCATCTGCAGTAATTTTGTCTCTAACTGAGATAATCTCATTCAGCCTGTTCAGAGATATTAATGCACAGCTCAAGAGCAAATGGAACGTGAACTCAGGCCTTCTGGATAAGAGAAAGGTACTGAGAGGGAGGTACTGGGGTGTAGGTACTGAGGGGTAGGTACTGAGGGAGGTACTGAGGGGTAGGTACTGAGACGGAGGTACTGAGAGGGAGGTACTGGGGTGTAGGTACTGAGGGGTAGGTACTGAGGGAGGTACTGAGAGGGAGGTACTGAGAGGGAGGTACTGAGGGGGAGTCACTGAGTGATAGGCACTGAGAGGGAGGTACTGAGGGGTAGGTACTGAGAGGTAGGCACTGAGAGGGAGGTACTGAGGATTAGGTACTGAGAAGGAGGTACTGAGAGGGAGGTACTGAGAGGAAGGTACTGAGGGGTAGGTACTGAGATGGAGGTACTGAGGGGTAGGTACTGAGAGGGAGGTACTGAGAGGGAGGTACTGAGGGGTAGGTACTGAGGGGTAGGTACTGAGAGGGAAGTACTGATTCGGAGGTCCTGAGGGGTAGGTATTGAGAGGGAGGTATTGAGAGGGAGGTACTGAGATGGAGGTACTGAGAGGAAGGTACTGAGGGGTAGGTACTGACAGGGAGGTACTGAGGGGTAGGTACTGAGAGGGAGGTACTGAGAGGAAGGTACTGTGGGGTAGGTACTGAGATGGAGGTACTGAGGGGTAGGTACTGAGAGGGAGGTACTGAGAGGGAGGTACTCAGGGATGGGTACTGAGGGGTAGGTACTGAGAGGGAGGTACTGAGAGGGAGGTACTGAGGGGTAGGTACTAAGAGGGAGGGACTGAGAGGGAGGTACTGAGAGGGAGTTACTGAGCGGTAGGTACTGTGAGGGAGGTACTGAGAGGGAGTACTGCGGGGTGGGTACTGAGAGGGAGGTACTGAAAGGGAGGTACTGAGAGGGAGGTACTGAGGGGTAGGTACTAAGAGGGAGGTACTGAGAGGGAGGAACTGATGGGTAGGTACTGAGAGGTAGGTACTGAGAGGGAGGTACTCAGGGATAGGTACTGAGGGGTAGGTACTGAGAGGGAGGTACTGAGAGGGAGGTACTGAGGGGTAGGTACTGAGAGGGAGGTACTGAGGGGTAGGTACTGAGAGGGAGGTTCTGAGAGGGAGGTACTGAGGGGTAGGTACTGAGGGGTAGGTACTGAGAGGGAGGTACTGAGAGGGAGGTTCTGAGGGGGAGGTACTAAGAGGGAGGGACTGAGAGGGAGGTACTGAGAGGGAGGTACTGAGAGGGTGATACTGAGGGGGAGGTACTGAGGGGGAGGTACTAGGGAGTAGATACTGAGGGGTAGGTACTGAAAGGTAGGTACTGAGAGGGAGGTACTGAGAGGGAGGTACTGAGAGGGTGATACTGAGGGGGAGGTACTGAGGGGTAGGTACAGAGAGGGAGGTACTGAGAGGGAGGTACTGAGGGGTAGGTACTGAGAGGGAGGTACTGAGGGGTAGGTACTGAGAGGGAGGTACTGAGGGTGGTACTGAGAGGGAGGTACTGATGGGTAGGTACTGAGAGGTAGGTACTGAGAGGGAGGTACTGAGAGGGGTAGGTACTGAGTGGTAGATACTGAGAGGTAGGTACTGAGAGGGAGGTACTGAGGGGTAGATACTGAGAGGGAGGTACTGAGAGGGAGGTACTGAGAGGGAGGTACTGAGGGGAAGGTACTGAGGGGAATGTACTGAGAGGGAGGTACTGAGGGGTAGGTACTGAGGGGGAGGTACTGAGAGGGAGGTACTGAGGGGAAGGTACTGAGGGGAATGTACTGAGAGGGAGGTACTGAGGGGTAGGTACTGAGGGGGAGGTACTGAGAGGGAGGTACTGAGAGGGAGGTACTGAGGGGTAGGTACTAAGAGGGAGGGACTGAGAGGGAGGTACTGAGAGGGAGTTACTGAGGGGTAGGTACTGTGAGGGAGGTACTGAGAGGGAGTACTGCGGGGTGGGTACTGAGAGGGAGGTACTGAAAGGGAGGTACTGAGAGGGAGGTACTGAGGGGTAGGTACTAAGAGGGAGGTACTGAGAGGGAGGAACTGATGGGTAGGTACTGAGAGGTAGGTACTGAGAGGGAGGTACTGAGGGGGAGGTACTGAGGGGGAGGCACTGAGTGATAGGCACTGAGAGGGAGGTACTGAGGATTAGGTACTGAGAGGGATGTACTGAGAGTGATATACTGAGGGGTAGGTACTGAGTGGGAGGTACTGAGAGGAAGGTACTGATGGGTAGATACTGAGATGGAGGTACTGAGGAGTAGGTACTGAGAGGGAAGTACTGAGAGTGATATACTGAGGGGGAGGTACTGAGAGGGAAGGTACTGAGAGGGAGGTACTGAGGGGTAGGTACTGAGAGGTAGGCACTGAGAGGGATGTACAGAGGATTAGGTACTGAGAGGGAGGTACTGAGAGGAAGGTACTGAGGGGTAGGTACTGAGATGGAGGTACTGAGGGGGAGGTACTGAGGGGTAGGTACTGAGGGGGAGGTACTGAGAGGGAGGTACTGAGTGTTAGGTACTGAGAGGGAGGTACTGAGAGGGAGGTACTGAGGGGTAGGTACTGAGAGGGAGGTACCGAGAGGGAAGTACTGATGGTTAGGAACTGAGAGGGAGGTACTGAGAGGGACGTACTGAGGGGTAGGTACTAAGAGGGAGGTAGGTACTGAGAAGGAGGTACTGAGAGGGAGGTACTGGGGGTAGGTAGTGAGAGGGAGGTAATGAGAGGGAAGTACTGGGGCGTAGGTACTAAGAGGGATGGACTGAGAGGGAGATACTGAGGGGTGGGTACTGTGGGGTATGTACTGAGAGGGAGGTACTGGGGGTAGGTATTGAGGGGTATGTACTGAGAGGTAGGCACTGAGAGGTATGCGCTGAGGATTAGGTACTGAGAGGGAGGTACTGAGAGGGAGGTACTGAGGGGAAGGTACTGAGAGGTAGGCACTGAGAGGGATGTACTGAGGATTAGGTACTGAGAGGGTGGTACTGAGAGGGAGGTACTGAGGGGAAGGTACTGAGTTGGAGGTACTGAGGGGTAGGTACTGAGAGGGAGGTACTGAGGGGTCGGTATTGAGGGGTAGGTACTGAGAGGGTGGTTCTGACGGGGAGGTACTGAGAGGGAGTTACTGAGGGTTAGGTACTGAGGGGGAGGTACTGAGAGGAAGGTACTGAGGAATGCACTGAGAGGGAGGTACTGGGAGGCTACATACTGAGGGGTAGGTACTGAGAGGGAGGAACTGAGAGGGAGGAATTGGGGGGTAGGTACTGAGAGGGAGGCACTTGGGGGTAGGTACTGAGAGGGAGGTACTGAGGGGTAGGTACTGTGAGAGAGGTACAGAGAGGGAGGTACTGAGGGGTAGGTACTGAGAGGGAGGTACTGAGGGGTAGGTACTGTGAGAGAGGTACAGAGAGGGAGGTACTGAGGGGTAGGTACTGAGAGGGAGGTACTGAGGGGTAGGTACTGTGAGAGAGGTACAGAGAGGGAGGTACTAAGAGCTAGGTACTGAGAGGGAGGTACTGAGGGGGAGGTACTGAGAGGGAGGTACTGAGAGGGACGTACTGAGGGGTAGGTACTAAGAGCTAGGTACTGAGAGGGAGGTACTGAGACGGACTTACTGAGAGGGAGGTATTGTGGGGTAGGTAGTGAGGGGTAGGTACTGAGAAGGAGGTACTGAGAGGGAGGTACTGGGGGTAGGTACTGAGAGGGAGGTACTGAGGGGTAGGTACTGAGGGTTAGGTGCTGAGAGGGAAGTACTGAATCGGAGGTCCTGAGGGGTAGGTATTGAGAGGGAGGTATTGAGAGGGAGGTACTGAGAGGGAGGTACTGTGGGGTAGGTACTGAGGGGTAGGTACTGAGAGGGAGGTACTGAGAGGGAGGTACTGAGAGGGAGGTACTGAGGGGTAGGTACTGAGAGGGAGGTACTGAGAGGGAGGTACTGAGGGTTAGGTACTGAGGGGGAGGTACTGAGAGGAAGGTACTGAGGAAGGTACTGAGAGGAAGGTACTGGGAGGCTACGTACTGAGGGGTAGGTACTGAGAGGGAGGAACTGAGAGGGAGGAATTGGGGGGCAGGTACTCAGAGGGAGGTACTTGGGGATAGGTAATGAGAGGGAGGTACTGAGAGGGAGGTACTGAGTGGAGGTACTAAGATGGAGGTACTGAGAAGGAGATACTGAGGGTAGGTACTGAGAGGGAGGTACTGATGGGTAGGAACTGAGAGGGAGGTACTGAGAGGGACGTACTGAGGGGTAGGTACTAAGAGGGAGGTACTGAGAGGGAGGTACTGAGACGGAGGTACTGAGAGGGAGGTATTGAGGGGAAGGTACTAAGAGGGAGGTACTGAGAGGGAGGTACTGAGAGGTAAGTACTGAGAAGGAGGTACTGAGAGGGAGGTACTGAGAGGTAGGTACTGAGAAGGAGGTACTGAGAGGGAGGTACTGGGGGTAGGTACTGAGAGGGAGGTACTGAGGGGTAGGTACTGAGAGGGAGGAACTGAGAGGGAAGTACTGGGGGGTAGGTACTAAGAGGGATGGACTGAGAGGGAGGTACTGAGGGGTGGTTACTGTGGGGTAGGTAATGAGAGGGAGGTACTGAGAGGGAGGTACTGAGGGGTAGGTACTGAGAGGAAGGTACTGAGTGGAGGTACTAAGATGGAGGTACTGAGAGGGAGATACTGAGGGTAGGTATTGAGAGGAAGGTACTGATGGGTAGGAACTGAGAGGGAGGTACTGAGAGGGACGTACTGAGGGGTAGGTACTAAGAGGGAGGTACTGTGAGGGAGGTACTGAGACGGAGGTACTGAGAGGGAGGTATTGAGGGGTAGGTACTGAGAGGAAGGTACTGAGGGGAAGGTACTAAGAGGGAGGTACTGAGAGGGAGGTACTGAGAGGTAGGTACTGGGGGGTAGGTACTAAGAGGGATGGACTGAGAGGGAGGTACTGAGTGGTGGGTACTGTGGGGTAGGTACTGAGAGGTAGGTACTGGGGGGTAGGTACTAAGAGGGATGGACTGAGAGGGAGGTACTGAGTGGTGGGTACTGTGGGGTAGGTACTGAGAGGGAGGTACTGGGGGGTAGGTACTAAGAGGGATGGACTGAGAGGGAGGTACTGAGTGGTGGGTACTGTGGGGTAGGTACTGAGAGGGAGGTACTGGGGGGTAGGTATTGAGGGGTATGTACTGAGAGGGAGGCACTGAGAGGGAGGTACTGAGGGGTAGGTACGGAGAGGGAGGTACTGAGAGGGATGTACTGAGGATTAGGTACTGAAAGGGAGGTACTGAGAGTGAGGTACTGAGGGGTAGGTACTGAGAGGTAGGCACTGAGAGGGAGGTACTGAGGATTAGGTACTGAGAGGGTGGTACTGAGAGGGAGGTACTGAGAGGAAGGTACTGAGGGGATGGCACTGAGATGGAGGTACTGAGGGGTAGGTACTGAGAGGGAGGTACTGAGAGGGAGGGATTGAGGGGTAGGTACTGAGGGGTAGATACTGAGAGGGAGGTACTGAGGGGGAGGTACTGAGGGGGAGGTACTGAGTGGAGGTACTGAGGGGGTGGTACTGAGAGAGAGATACTGAGGGGGAGGTACTGAGTGGGAGGTACTGAGGGGGAGGTACTGAGGGGGAGGTACTGAGGGGGAGGTACTGAGGGGGAGGTACTGAGTGGAGGTAGTGAGATAGAGGTGGTGAGGGGGAGGTACTGAGTGGGAGATACTGAGGGGGAGGTAGTGAGGGGGAGTTACTGAGGGGGAGATACTGAGGGGGAGGTACTGAGGGGGTGTTACTGAGAGGGAAGTACTGAGGGGGAGGTACTGAGGGGGAGTTACTGAGAGGGAGGTACTGAGGGGGAGTTACTGAGGGGGAGGTACTGAGGGGGAGGTACATGAGAGGGAGGTACTGAGGGGGAGGTACTGAGAGGAGGTACTGAGGGGGAGGTACTGAGGGGGAGTTACTGAGGGGGAGGTACTGAGAGGGAGGTACTGAGGGGGAGTTACTGAGAGGGAGGTACTGAGGGGGAGGTACTGAGGGGGAGTTACTGAGGGGGAGGTACTGAGAGGGAGGTACTGAGGGGGAGTTACTCCGGTTGCACCACAAGAGAACAGAGAGAGATGTTTGCTTCATTAAACACAACAAGGTCAGACCTGCAAGAGGTCATTTAGCCCCTTGACCCTGTTCCACCAATCAATGAGTTCTTGGCTGATCTGAATAATTTTGTCAGTTTCTACTAACTCTGATTATCTTTCACTGATAGAAACCTATCAATCGTGAGCCTGAAATTAACAAATGACTGAGCACAAACTGCTGTTTGCAGAAAATAAATTAACCTTGAAGGACCTTTTTCGGGGAGAGGGGAACCCCAGTTTCCCTGGGAATAATTTGTCTCCTTTAGTCTGAGATTCCCAAACCAGCCGAAAAACATTCCCTCTGTCAAAATATTGTTTCACTGTTTGATGTCTTTGAATTCTCCAATTAATCACCCCGAACCTTCTCAAATGCAACCAATACAACACGAGTCTATTGGCCCAGAGGGGGGTCTCCACATGGAACTTTTGCGGTTCCACCACAAAAGTACCTGCAACAGTGCAGCTCCAACACCACTGTACCTGCAACACTGCAGCACATGCAACAGTGTACATGCAGCAGTGCAGCATCAACACTATTGTACCTGCAACAGGGCAGTTCCAATACCAAGTACCAGAAACAGTGCAGCACTAACACCACAGTACCTGCAGATCCAACACCACAGTACCTGCAGATCCAACACCACAGTACCTGCAGATCCAACACCATAGTAACTGTAACAGTGCAGATCCAACACCATAGTAACTGTAACAGTGCAGCTCCAACACCATAGTAACTGTAACAGTGCAGCATCAACACCATAGTAACTGTAACAGTTCAGCATCAACACCATAGTAACTGTAACAGTGCAGCTCCAACACCATAGTCACTGTAACAGTGCAACACCAACACCATAGTAACTGGAACAGTGCAGCTCCAACACCATAGTAACTGTAACAGTGCAGCATCAACACCATAGTAACTGTAACAGTGCAGCTCCAACACCATAGTAATTGTAACAGTGCAACTCCAACACCATAGTCACTGTAACAGTGCAACACCAACACCATAGTGACTGTAACAGTGCAGCATCAACACCATAGTAACTGTAACAGTGCAGCTCCAACACCATAGTAACTGTAACAGTGCAGCATCAACACCATAGTAACTGTAACAGTGCAGCTCCAACACCATAGTAACTGTAACAGTGCAGCTCCCACACCATAGTAACTGTAACAGTGCAGCATCAACACCATAGTAACTGTAACAGTGCAACACCAACACCATAGTAACTGTAACAGTGCAGCATCAACACCATAGTAACTGTAACAGTGCAGCATCAACACCATAGTAACTGTAACAGTGCAGCTCCAACACCATAGTAACTGTAACAGTGCAACTCCAACACCATAGTAACTGTAACAGTGCAGCTCCAACACCATAGTAACTGTAACAGTGCAGCTCCAACACCATACTAACTGTAACAGTGCAGCTCCAACACCATAGTACGTGTAACAGTGCAGCTCCAACACCATAGTAACTGTAACAGTGCAGCTCCAACACCATAGTAACTGTGACAGTGCAGCTCCAACACCATAGTAACTGTAACAGTGCAGCTCCAACACCATAGTAACTGTAACAGTGCAGCTCCAACACCATAGTAACTGTAACAGTGCAGCTCCAACACCATAGTAACTGTGACAGTGCAGCATCAACACCATAGTAACTGTAACAGCGCAGCTCCAACACCATAGTAACTGTGACAGTGCAGCTCCAACACCATAGTAACTGTAACAGTGCAGCATCAACACCATAGTAACTGTAACAGTGCAACATCAACACCATAGTAACTGTAACAGTGCAACATCAACACCATAGTAACTGTGACAGTGCAGCTCCAACACCATAGTAACTGTAACAGTGCAGCTCCAACACCATAGTAACTGTGACAGTGCAGCATCAACACCATAGTAACTGTAACAGTGCAGCTCCAACACCATAGTAACTGTGACAGTGCAGCTCCAACACCATAGTAACTGTAACAGTGCAGCATCAACACCATAGTAACTGTAACAGTGCAACATCAACACCATAGTAACTGTAACAGTGCAACATCAACACCATAGTAACTGTGACAGTGCAGCTCCAACACCATAGTAACTGTAACAGTGCAGCATCAACACCATAGTAACTGTAACAGTGCAACATCAACACCATAGTAACTGTCACAGTGCAGCTCCAACACCATAGTAACTGTGACAGTGCAGCTCCAACACCATAGTAACTGTGACAGTGCAGCATCAACACCATAGTAACTGTAACAGTGCAGCTCCAACACCATAGTAAGTGTAACAGTGCAGCATCAACACCATAGTAACTGTAACAGTGCAACATCAACACCATAGTAACTGTAACAGTGCAACATCAACACCATAGTAACTGTGACAGTGCAGCTCCAACACCATAGTAACTGTGACAGTGCAGCTCCAACACCATAGTAACTGTAACAGTGCAGCTCCAACACCATAGTAACTGTAACAGTGCAGCTCCAACACCATAGTAACTGTGACAGTGCAGCTCCAACACCATAGTAACTGTGACAGTGCAGCTCCAACACCATAGTAACTGTAACAGTGCAGCATCAACACCATAGTAACTGTAACAGTGCAGCTCCAACACCATAGTAACTGTAACAGTGCAACATCAACACCATAGTAACTGTAACAGTGCAACATCAACACCATAGTAACTGTGACAGTGCAGCTCCAACACCATAGTAACTGTAACAGTGCAACGTCAACACCATAGTAACTGTGACAGTGCAGCTCCAACACCATAGTAACTGTAACAGTGCAACGTCAACACCATAGTAACTGTAACAGTGCAACATCAACACCATAGTAACTGTAACAGTGCAACATCAACACCATAGTAACTGTGACAGTGCAGCTCCAACACCATAGTAACTGTGACAGTGCAGCTCCAACACCATAGTAAGTGTAACAGTGCAGCATCAACACCATAGTAACTGTAACAGTGCAGCTCCAACACCATAGTAACTGTAACAGTGCAGCATCAACACCATAGTAACTGTAACAGTGCAGCTCCAACACCATAGTAACTGTAACAGTGCAGCTCCAACACCATAGTAACTGTAACAGTGCAGCTCCAACACCATAGTAACTGTAACAGTGCAGCATCAACACCATAGTAACTGTAACAGTGCAGCTCCAACACCATAGTAACTGTAACAGTGCAGCTCCAACACCATAGTAATTGTAACAGTGCAGCATCAACACCATAGTAACTGTAACAGTGCAGCACCAACACCATAGTAACTGTAACAGTGCAGCATCAACACCATAGTAACTGTAACAGTGCAGCTCCAACACCATAGTAACTGTAACAGTGCAGCATCAACACCATAGTAACTGTAACAGTGCAGCTCCAACACCATAGTAACTGTAACAGTGCAGCATCAACACCATAGTAACTGTAACAGTGCAGCTCCAACACCATAGTAACTGTAACAGTGCAGCTCCAACACCATAGTAACTGTGACAGTGCAGCATCAACACCATAGTAACTGTAACAGTGCAGCTCCAACACCATAGTAACTGTAACAGTGCAGCTCCAACACCATAGTAACTGTGACAGTGCAGCATCAACACCATAGTAACTGTAACAGTGCAGCTCCAACACCATAGTAACTGTGACAGTGCAGCATCAACACCATAGTAACTGTAACAGTGCAGCTCCAACACCATAGTAACTGTAACAGTGCTGCTCCAACACCATAGTAACTGTAACAGTGCAGCTCCAACACCATAGTAACTGTGACAGTGCAGAATCAACACCATAGTAACTGTAACAGTGCAGCATCAACACCATAGTAACTGTAACAGTGCAGCTCCAACACCATAGTAACTGTAACAGTGCAGCTCCAACACCATAGTAAGTGTAACAGTGCAGCATCAACACCATAGTAACTGTAACAGTGCAGCTCCAACACCATAGTAACTGTGACAGTGCAGCTCCAACACCATAGTAACTGTAACAGTGCAGCATCAACACCATAGTAACTGTAACAGTGCAACATCAACACCATAGTAACTGTAACAGTGCAACATCAACACCATAGTAACTGTGACAGTGCAGCTCCAACACCATAGTAAGTGTAACAGTGCAGCATCAACACCATAGTAACTGTAACAGTGCAGCTCCAACACCAAAGTAACTGTAACAGTGCAGCATCAACACCATAGTAACTGTAACAGTGCAGCTCCAACACCATAGTAACTGTAACAATGCAACATCAACACCATAGTAACTGTAACAGTGCAGCTCCAACACCATAGTAACTGTGACAGTGCAGCATCAACACCATAGTAACTGTAACAGTGCAGCTCCAACACCATAGTAACTGTAACAGTGCAGCATCAACACCATAGTAACTGTAACAGTGCAGCTCCAACACCATAGTAACTGTAACAGTGCAGCATCAACACCATAGTAACTGTAACAGTGCAGCTCCAACACCATAGTAACTGTAACAGTGCAGCATCAACACCATAGTAACTGTAACAGTGCAGCTCCAACACCATAGTAACTGTAACAGTGCAGCTCCAACACCATAGTAACTGTAACAGTGCAGCATCAACACCATAGTAACTGTAACAGTGCAGCTCCAACACCATAGTAACTGTAACAGTGCAACTCCAACACCATAGTAACTGTAACAGTGCAGCATCAACACCATAGTAACTGTAACAGTGCAGCTCCAACACCATAGTAACTGTAACAGTGCAGCATCAACACCATAGTAACTGTAACAGTGCAGCATCAACACCATAGTAACTGTAACAGTGCAGCTCCAACACCATAGTAACTGTAACAGTGCAGCTCCAACACCATAGTAACTGTAACAGTGCAGCATCAACACCATAGTAACTGTAATAGTGCAACACCAACACCATAGTAACTGTAACAGTGCAGCATCAACACCATAGTAACTGTAACAGTGCAGCATCAACACCATAGTAACTGTCACAGTGCAGCTCCAACACCATAGTAACTGTAACAGTGCAGCTCCAACACCATAGTAACTGTAACAGTGCAGCTCCAACACCATAGTAACTGTAACAGTGCAGCATCAACACCATAGTAACTGTAAT
The DNA here is from genome assembly GCF_037043375.1 of Chiloscyllium plagiosum. Classification (NCBI taxonomy): domain Eukaryota; kingdom Metazoa; phylum Chordata; class Chondrichthyes; order Orectolobiformes; family Hemiscylliidae; genus Chiloscyllium; species Chiloscyllium plagiosum. The sequence goes on along the minus strand of NW_028270170.1, from coordinate 49,560,758 downwards.
AGTGCAACACCAACACCATAGTAACTGTAACAGTGCAGCATCAACACCATAGTAACTGTAACAGTGCAGCTCCAACACCATAGTAACTGTAACAGTGCAGCATCAACACCATAGTAACTGTAACAGTGCAGCTCCAACACCATAGTAACTGTAACAGTGCAACTCCAACACCATAGTAACTGTAACAGTGCAGCTCCAACACCATAGTAACTGTAACAGTGCAACACCAACACCATAGTAACTGTAACAGTGCAGCTCCAACACCATAGTAACTGTAACAGTGCAGCATCAACACCATAGTAACTGTAACAGTGCAACTCCAACACCATAGTAACTGTAACAGTGCAACTCCAACACCATAGTAACTGTAACAGTGCAGCATCAACACCATAGTAACTGTAACAGTGCAGCTCCAACACCATAGTAACTGTAACAGTGCAGCATCAACACCATAGTAACTGTAACAGTGCAGCTCCAACACCATAGTAACTGTAATAGTGCAACACCAACACCATAGTAACTGTAACAGTGCAGCATCAACACCATAGTAACTGTAACAGTGCAGCTCCAACACCATAGTAACTGTAACAGTGCAGCATCAACACCATAGTAACTGTAACAGTGCAGCTCCAACACCATAGTAACTGTAACAGTGCAACTCCAACACCATAGTAACTGTAACAGTGCAGCATCAACACCATAGTAACTGTAACAGTGCAGCTCCAACACCATAGTAACTGTAACAGTGCAGCATCAACACCATAGTAACTGTAACAGTGCAACTCCAACACCATAGTAACTGTAACAGTGCAACTCCAACACCATAGTAACTGTAACAGTGCAGCTCCAACACCATAGTAACTGTAACAGTGCAACTCCAACACCATAGTAACTGTAACAGTGCAGCATCAACACCATAGTAACTGTAACAGTGCAGCTCCAACACCATAGTAACTGTAACAGTGCAGCATCAACACCATAGTAACTGTAACAGTGCAGCTCCAACACCATAGTAACTGTAACAGTGCAGCATCAACACCATAGTAACTGTAACAGTGCAACACCAACACCATAGTAACTGTAACAGTGCAACTCCAACACCATAGTAACTGTAACAGTGCAGCTCCAACACCATAGTAACTGTAACAGTGCAGCATCAACACCATAGTAACTGTAACAGTGCAGCTCCAACACCATAGTAACTGTAACAGTGCAGCATCAACACCATAGTAACTGTAACAGTGCAGCTCCAACACCATAGTAACTGTAACAGTGCAACTCCAACACCATAGTAACTGTAACAGTGCAGCTCCAACACCATAGTAACTGTAACAGTGCAACACCAACACCATAGTAACTGTAACAGTGCAGCTCCAACACCATAGTAACTGTAACAGTGCAGCATCAACACCATAGTAACTGTAACAGTGCAGCTCCAACACCATAGTAACTGTAACAGTGCAGCATCAACACCATAGTAACTGTAACAGTGCAACTCCAACACCATAGTAACTGTAACAGTGCAGCTCCAACACCATAGTAACTGTAACAGTCCAACTCCAAAACCATAGTAACTGTAACAGTGCAGCATCAACACCATAGTAACTGTAACAGTGCAGCTCCAACACCATAGTAACTGTAACAGTGCAACACCAACACCATAGTAACTGTAACAGTGCAGCTCCAACACCATAGTAACTGTAACAGTGCAGCTCCAACACCATAGTAACTGTAACAGTGCAGCATCAACACCATAGTAACTGTAACAGTGCAGCTCCAACACCATAGTAACTGTAACAGTGCAGCTCCAACACCATAGTAACTGTAACAGCGCAGCTCCAACACCATAGTAACTGTAACAGTGCAGCATCAACACCATAGTAACTGTAACAGTGCAGCTCCAACACCATAGTAACTGTAACAGTGCAGCTCCAACACCATAGTAACTGTAACAGTCCAACTCCAAAACCATAGTAACTGTAACAGTGCAGCATCAACACCATAGTAACTGTAACAGTGCAGCATCAACACCATAGTAACTGTAACAGTGCAACTCCAACACCATAGTAACTGTAACAGTGCAGCTCCAACACCATAGTAACTGTAACAGTCCAACTCCAACACCATAGTAACTGTAACAGTGCAGCATCAACACCATAGTAACTGTAACAGTGCAGCTCCAACACCATAGTAACTGTAACAGTGCAGCTCCAACACCATAGTAACTGTAACAGCGCAGCTCCAACACCATAGTAACTGTAACAGTCCAACTCCAAAACCATAGTAACTGTAACAGTGCAGCATCAACACCATAGTAACTGTAACAGTGCAGCATCAACACCATAGTAACTGTAACAGTGCAACTCCAACACCATAGTAACTGTAACAGTGCAGCTCCAACACCATAGTAACTGTAACAGTCCAACTCCAACACCATAGTAACTGTAACAGTGCAGCATCAACACCATAGTAACTGTAACAGTGCAGCTCCAACACCATAGTAACTGTAACAGTGCAGCTCCAACACCATAGTAACTGTAACAGTGCAACTCCAACACCATAGTAACTGTAACAGTGCAGCATCAACACCATAGTAACTGTAACAGTGCAGCATCAACACCATAGTAACTGTAACAGTGCAGCATCAACACCATAGTAACTGTAACAGTGCAACATCAACACCATAGTAACTGTAACAGTGCAGCTCCAACACCATAGTAACTGTAACAGTGCAACACCAACACCATAGTAACTGTAACAGTGCAGCATCAACACCATAGTAACTGTAACAGTGCAACACCAACACCATAGTAACTGTAACAGTGCAGCTCCAACACCATAGTAACTGTAACAGTGCAGCTCCAACACCATAGTAACTGTAACAGTGCAGCATCAACACCATAGTAACTGTAACAGTGCAACTCCAACACCATAGTAACTGTAACAGTGCAGCTCCAACACCATAGTAACTGTAACAGTGCAACATCAACACCATAGTAACTGTAACAGTGCAGGTCCAACACCATAGTAACTGTAACAGTGCAGCTCCAACACCATAGTAACTGTAACAGTGCAACACCAACACCATAGTAACTGTAACAGTGCAGCATCAACACCATAGTAAGTGTAACAGTGCAGCTCCAACACCATAGTAACTGTAACAGTGCAGCATCAACACCATAGTAACTGTAACAGTGCAGCTCCAACACCATAGTAACTGTAACAGCGCAACACCAACACCATAGTAACTGTAACAGTGCAACTCCAACACCATAGTAACTGTAACAGTGCAACACCAACACCATAGTAACTGTAACAGTGCAGCTCCCACACCATAGTAACTGTAACAGTGCAGCTCCAACACCATAGTAACTGTGACAGTGCAGCTCCAACACCATAGTAACTGTAACAGTGCAGCTCCCACACCATAGTAACTGTAACAGTGCAGCATCAACACCATAGTAACTGTAACAGTGCAGCTCCAACACCATGGTACCTGCAACAGTGCAGCTCCAACACCATAGTAACTGTAACAGTGCAGCTCCAACACCATAGTAACTGTAACAGTGCAGCATCAACACCATAGTAACTGTAACAGTGCAGCATCAACACCATAGTAACTGTAACAGTGCAGCTCCAACACCATAGTAACTGTAACAGTGCAGCTCCAACACCATAGTAACTGTAACAGTGCAGCTCCAACACCATAGTAACTGTAACAGTGCAGCTCCCACACCATAGTAACTGTAACAGTGCAGCATCAACACCATAGTAACTGTAACAGTGCAGCTCCAACACCATAGTAACTGTAACAGTGCAGCTCCAACACCATAGTAACTGTAACAGTGCAGCTCCCACACCATAGTAACTGTAACAGTGCAGCTCCAACACCATAGTAACTGTAACAGTGCAACTCCAACACCATAGTAACTGTAACAGTGCAGCTCCAACACCATAGTAACTGTAACAGTGCAACATCAACACCATAGTAACTGTAACAGTGCAACAGCAACACCATAGTAACTGTAACAGTGCAGCTCCAACACCATAGTAACTGTAGCAGTGCAGCTCCAACACCATAGTAACTGTAACAGTGCAGCTCCAACACCATAGTAACTGTAACAGTGCAACTCCAACATCATAGTAACTGTAACAGTGCAACACCAACACCATAGTAACTGTAATAGTGCAGCTCCAACACCATAGTAACTGTAACAGTGCAGCTCCAACACCATAGTAACTGTAACAGTGCAGCTCCAACACCATAGTAACTGTAACAGTGCAGCATCAACACCATAGTAACTGGAACAGTGCAGCTCCAACACCATAGTAACTGTAACAGTGCAGCATCAACACCATAGTAACTGTAACAGTGCAGCTCCAACACCATAGTAACTGTAACAGTGCAGCTCCAACACCATAGTAACTGTAACAGTGCAACTCCAACACCATAGTAACTGTAACAGTGCAGCATCAACACCATAGTAACTGTAACAGTGCAGCTCCAACACCATAGTAACTGTAACAGTGCAGCATCAACACCATAGTAACTGTAACAGTGCAGCATCAACACCATAGTAACTGTAACAGTGCAGCTCCAACACCATAGTAACTGTAACAGTGCAGCTCCAACACCATAGTAACTGTAACAGTGCAGCATCAACACCATAGTAACTGTAATAGTGCAACACCAACACCATAGTAACTGTAACAGTGCAGCATCAACACCATAGTAACTGTAACAGTGCAGCTCCAACACCATAGTAACTGTAACAGTGCAGCTCCAACACCATAGTAACTGTAACAGTGCAGCTCCAACACCATAGTAACTGTAACAGTGCAGCATCAACACCATAGTAACTGTAATAGTGCAACACCAACACCATAGTAACTGTAACAGTGCAGCATCAACACCATAGTAACTGTAACAGTGCAGCTCCAACACCATAGTAACTGTAACAGTGCAGCATCAACACCATAGTAACTGTAACAGTGCAGCTCCAACACCATAGTAACTGTAACAGTGCAACTCCAACACCATAGTAACTGTAACAGTGCAGCTCCAACACCATAGTAACTGTAACAGTGCAACACCAACACCATAGTAACTGTAACAGTGCAGCATCAACACCATAGTAACTGTAACAGTGCAGCTCCAACACCATAGTAACTGTAACAGTGCAGCATCAACACCATAGTAACTGTAACAGTGCAGCATCAACACCATAGTAACTGTAACAGTGCAACTCCAACACCATAGTAACTGTAACAGTGCAGCTCCAACACCATAGTAACTGTAACAGTCCAACTCCAAAACCATAGTAACTGTAACAGTGCAGCATCAACACCATAGTAACTGTAACAGTGCAACTCCAACACCATCGTAACTGTAACAGTGCAGCTCCAACACCATAGTAACTGTAACAGTCCAACTCCAACACCATAGTAACTGTAACAGTGCAGCATCAACACCATAGTAACTGTAACAGTGCAACTCCAACACCATAGTAACTGTAACAGTGCAGCTCCAACACCATAGTAACTGTAACAGTGCAGCTCCAACACCATAGTAACTGTAACAGTGCAACTCCAACACCATAGTAACTGTAACAGTGCAGCATCAACACCATAGTAACTGTAACAGTGCAGCTCCAACACCATAGTAACTGTAACAGTGCAACACCAACACCATAGTAACTGTAACAGTGCAGCATCAACACCATAGTAACTGTAACAGTGCAACACCAACACCATAGTAACTGTAACAGTGCAACACCAACACCATAGTAACTGTAACAGTGCAGCTCCAACACCATAGTAACTGTAACAGTGCAGCTCCAACACCATAGTAACTGTAACAGTGCAGCTCCAACACCATAGTAACTGTAACAGTGCAGCATCAACACCATAGTAACTGTAACAGTGCAGCATCAACACCATAGTAACTGTAACAGTGCAGCTCCAACACCATAGTAACTGTAACAGTGCAGCTCCCACACCATAGTAACTGTAACAGTGCAGCTCCAACACCATAGTAACTGTAACAGTGCAACATCAACACCATAGTAACTGTAACAGTGCAGGTCCAACACCATAGTAACTGTAACAGTGCAGCTCCAACACCATAGTAACTGTAACAGTGCAACTCCATCACCATAGTAAGTGTAACAGTGCAACACCAACACCATAGTAACTGTAACCGTGCAGCATCAACACCATAGTAAGTGTAACAGTGCAGCTCCAACACCATAGTAACTGTAACAGTGCAACACCAACACCATAGTAACTGTAACCGTGCAGCATCAACACCATAGTAAGTGTAACAGTGCAGCTCCAACACCATAGTAACTGTAACAGTGCAGCTCCAACACCATAGTAACTGTAACAGTGCAGCTCCAACACCATAGTAACTGTAACAGCGCAACACCAACACCATAGTAACTGTAACAGTGCAACTCCAACACCATAGTAACTGTAACAGTGCAACACCAACACCATAGTAACTGTAAAAGTGCAGCTCCCACACCATAGTAACTGTGACAGTGCAGCTCCAACACCATAGTAACTGTAACAGTGCAGCTCCCACACCATAGTAACTGTAACAGTGCAGCATCAACACCATAGTAACTGTAACAGTGCAGCTCCAACACCATGGTACCTGCAACAGTGCAGCTCCAACACCATAGTAACTGTAACAGTGCAGCTCCAACACCATAGTAACTGTAACAGTGCAGCATCAACACCATAGTAACTGTAACAGTGCAGCTCCAACACCATAGTAACTGTAACAGTGCAGCTCCAACACCATAGTAACTGTAACAGTGCAGCTCCAACACCATAGTAACTGTAACAGTGCAGCTCCCACACCATAGTAACTGTAACAGTGCAGCATCAACACCATAGTAACTGTAACAGTGCAGCTCCAACACCATAGTAACTGTAACAGTGCAGCTCCAACACCATAGTAACTGTAACAGTGCAGCTCCCACACCATAGTAACTGTAACAGTGCAGCTCCAACACCATAGTAACTGTAACAGTGCAACTCCAACACCATAGTAACTGTAACAGTGCAGCTCCAACACCATAGTAACTGTAACAGTGCAACATCAACACCATAGTAACTGTAACAGTGCAACAGCAACACCATAGTAACTGTAACAGTGCAGCTCCAACACCATAGTAACTGTAGCAGTGCAGCTCCAACACCATAGTAACTGTAACAGTGCAGCTCCAACACCATAGTAACTGTAACAGTGCAACTCCAACACCATAGTAACTGTAACAGTGCAACACCAACACCATAGTAACTGTAATAGTGCAGCTCCAACACCATAGTAACTGTAACAGTGCAGCTCCAACACCATAGTAACTGTAACAGTGCAGCTCCAACACCATAGTAACTGTAACAGTGCAGCTCCAACACCATAGTAACTGTAACAGTGCAACACCAACACCATAGTAACTGTAACAGTGCAGCTCCAACACCATAGTAACTGTAACAGTGCAGCTCCAACACCATAGTAACTGTAACAGTGCAGCTCCAACATCATAGTAACTGTAGCAGTGCAGCTCCAACACCATAGTAACTGTAACAGTGCAGCTCCAACACCATAGTAACTGTAACAGTGCAACACCAACACCATAGTAACTGTAACAGTGCAGCTCCAACACCATAGTAACTGTAACAGTGCAGCTCCAACACCATAGTAACTGTAGCAGTGCAGCTCCAACACCATAGTAACTGTAACAGTGCAGCTCCAACACCATAGTAACTGTAACAGTGCAGCTCCAACACCATAGTAACTGTAACAGTGCAACACCAACACCATAGTAACTGTAACAGTGCAGCTCCAACACCATAGTAACTGTAACAGTGCAGCTCCAACACCATAGTAACTGTAACAGTGCAACATCAACACCATAGTAACTGTAACAGTGCAACAGCAACACCATAGTAACTGTAACAGTGCAGCTCCAACATCATAGTAACTGTAGCAGTGCAGCTCCAACACCATAGTAACTGTAACAGTGCAGCTCGAACACCATAGTAACTGTAACAGTGCAGCTCCAACACCATAGTAACTGTAACAGTGCAACAGCAACACCATAGTAACTGTAACAGTGCAACACCAACACCATAGTAACTGTAACAGTGCAGCTCCAACACCATAGTAACTGAAACAGTGCAGCATTAACACCATAGTAACTGTAACAGTGCAACAGCAACACCATAGTAACTGTAACAGTGCAACTCCAACACCATAGTAACTGTAACAGTGCAGCTCCAACACCATAGTAACTGAAACAGTGCAGCATTAACACCATAGTAACTGTAACAGTGCAGCTCCAACACCATAGTAACTGTAACAGTGCAGCATCAACACCATAGTAACTGTAACAGTGCAGCTCCAACACCATAGTAACTGTAACAGTGCAGCATCAACACCATAGTAACTGTAACAGTGCAGCTCCAACACCATAGTAACTGTAACTTTGCAGCTCCCACACCATAGTAACTGTAACAGTGCAGCTCCAACACCATAGTAACTGTAACAGTGCAGCTCCAACACCATAGTAACTGTAACAGTGCAGCTCCCACACCATAGTAACTGTAACAGTGCAGCTCCAACACCATAGTAACTGTAACAGTGCATCTCCAACACCATAGTAACTGTAACAGTGCAGCTCCCACACCATAGTAACTGTAACAGTGCAGCTCCAACACCATAGTAACTGCAACAGTGCAGCATCAACACCATAGTAACTGTAACAGCGCAGCTCCAACACCATAGTAACTGTAACAGTGCAGCTCCAACACCATAGTAACTGTAACAGTGCAGCATCAACACCATAGTAACTGTAACAGTGCAGCTCCAACACCATAGTAACTGTAACAGTGCAGCATCAACACCATAGTAACTGTAACAGCGCAGCTCCAACACCATAGTAACTGTAACAGTGCAGCTCCAACACCATAGTAACTGTAACAGTGCAGCATCAACACCATAGTAACTGTAACAGTGCAACACCAACACCATAGTAACTGTAACAGTGCAGCTCCAACACCATAGTAACTGTAACAGTGCAGCTCCAACACCATAGTAACTGTAACAGTGCAACATCAACACCATAGTAACTGTAACAGTGCAACAGCAACACCATAGTAACTGTAACAGTGCAGCTCCAACATCATAGTAACTGTAGCAGTGCAGCTCCAACACCATAGTAACTGTAACAGTGCAGCTCGAACACCATAGTAACTGTAACAGTGCAGCTCCAACACCATAGTAACTGTAACAGTGCAACAGCAACACCATAGTAACTGTAACAGTGCAACACCAACACCATAGTAACTGTAACAGTGCAGCTCCAACACCATAGTAACTGAAACAGTGCAGCATTAACACCATAGTAACTGTAACAGTGCAACAGCAACACCATAGTAACTGTAACAGTGCAACTCCAACACCATAGTAACTGTAACAGTGCAGCTCCAACACCATAGTAACTGAAACAGTGCAGCATTAACACCATAGTAACTGTAACAGTGCAGCTCCAACACCATAGTAACTGTAACAGTGCAGCATCAACACCATAGTAACTGTAACAGTGCAGCTCCAACACCATAGTAACTGTAACAGTGCAGCATCAACACCATAGTAACTGTAACAGTGCAGCTCCAACACCATAGTAACTGTAACTTTGCAGCTCCCACACCATAGTAACTGTAACAGTGCAGCTCCAACACCATAGTAACTGTAACAGTGCAGCTCCAACACCATAGTAACTGTAACAGTGCAGCTCCCACACCATAGTAACTGTAACAGTGCAGCTCCAACACCATAGTAACTGTAACAGTGCATCTCCAACACCATAGTAACTGTAACAGTGCAGCTCCCACACCATAGTAACTGTAACAGTGCAGCTCCAACACCATAGTAACTGCAACAGTGCAGCATCAACACCATAGTAACTGTAACAGCGCAGCTCCAACACCATAGTAACTGTAACAGTGCAGCTCCAACACCATAGTAACTGTAACAGTGCAGCATCAACACCATAGTAACTGTAACAGCGCAGCTCCAACACCATAGTAACTGTAACAGTGCAGCATCAACACCATAGTAACTGTAACAGTGCAGCTCCAACACCATAGTAACTGTAACAGTGCAGCATCAACACCATAGTAACTGTAACAGCGCAGCTCCAACACCATAGTAACTGTAACAGTGCAGCTCCAACACCATAGTAACTGTAACAGTGCAGCATCAACACCATAGTAACTGTAACAGCGCAGCTCCAACACCATAGTAACTGTAACAGTGCAGCATCAACACCATAGTAACTGTAACAGCGCAGCTCCAACACCATAGTAACTGTAACAGTGCAGCTCCAACACCATAGTAACTGTGACAGTGCAGCTCCAACACCATAGTAACTGTAACAGTGCAGCTCCAACACCATAGTAACTGTAACAGTGCAGCTCCAACACCATAGTAACTGTAACAGTGCAGCATCAACACCATAGTAACTGTAACAGTGCAGCTCCAACACCATAGTAACTGTAACAGTGCAGCTCCAACACCATAGTAACTGTAACAGTGCAACACCAACACCATAGTAACTGTAACAGTGCAGCTCCAACACCATAGTAACTGTAACAGTGCAGCTCCAATACCATAGTAACTGTAACAGTGCAGCTCCAACACCATAGTAACTGTAACAGTGCAGCTCCAACACCATAGTAACTGTAACAGTGCAGCTCCAACACCATAGTAACTGTAACAGTGCAGCATCAACTCCATAGTAACTGTAACAGTGCAGCTCCAACACCATAGTAACTGTAACAGTGCAGCATCAACACCATAGTAACTGTAACAGTGCAGCTCCAACACCATAGTAACTGTAACAGTGCAGCTCCAACACCATAGTAACTGTAACAGTGCAGCATCAACACCATAGTAACTGTAACAGTGCAGCTCCAACACCATAGTAACTGTAACAGTGCAGCTCCAACACCATAGTAACTGTAACAGTGCAGCATCAACACCATAGTAACTGTAACAGTGCAGCATCAACACCATAGTAACTGTAACAGTGCAGCTCCAACACCATAGTAACTGTAACAGTGCAGCTCCAACACCATAGTAACTGTAACAGTGCAGCTCCAACACCATAGTAACTGTAACAGTGCAGCATCAACACCATAGTAACTGTAACAGTGCAGCATCAACACCATAGTAACTGTAACAGTGCAGCTCCAACACCATAGTAACTGTAACAGTGCAGCATCAACACCATAGTAACTGTAACAGTGCAGCTCCAACACCATAGTAACTGTAACAGTGCAACACCAACACCATAGTAACTGTAACAGTGCAGCTCCAACACCATAGTAACTGTAACAGTGCAGCATCAACACCATAGTAACTGTAACAGTGCAGCTCCAACACCATAGTAACTGTAACAGTGCAGCATCAACACCATAGTAACTGTAACAGTGCAGCTCCAACACCATAGTAACTGTAACAGTGCAGCTCCAACACCATAGTAACTGTAACAGTGCAGCATCAACACCATAGTAACTGTAACAGTGCAGCATCAACACCATAGTAACTGTAACAGTGCAGCTCCAACACCATAGTAACTGTAACAGTGCAGCATCAACACCATAGTAACTGTAACAGTGCAACTCCAACACCATAGTAACTGTAACAGTGCAGCTCCAACACCATAGTAACTGTAACAGTGCAGCATCAACACCATAGTAACTGTAACAGTGCAACTCCAACACCATAGTAACTGTAACAGTGCAGCTCCAACACCATAGTAACTGTAACAGTGCAACTCCAACACCATAGTAACTGTAACAGTGCAGCTCCAACACCATAGTAACTGTAACAGTGCAACTCCAACACCATAGTAACTGTAACAGTGCAGCTCCAACACCATAGTAACTGTAACAGTGCAGCTCCAACACCATAGTAACTGTAACAGTGCAGCATCAACACCATAGTAACTGTAACAGTGCAGCATCAACACCATAGTAACTGTAACAGTGCAGCTCCAACACCATAGTAACTGTAACAGTGCAACTCCAACACCATAGTAACTGTAACAGTGCAGCTCCAACACCATAGTAACTGTGACAGTGCAACTTCAACACCATAGTAACTGTAACAGTGCAACTCCAACACCATAGTAACTGTAACAGTGCAGCTCCAACACCATAGTAACTGTAACAGTGCAGCATCAACACCATAGTAACTGTAACAGTGCAGCTCCAACACCATAGTAACTGTAACAGTGCAACTCCAACACCATAGTAACTGTAACAGTGCAACTCCAACACCATAGTAACTGTAACAGTGCAGCTCCAACACCATAGTAACTGTAACAGTGCAGCTCCAACACCATAGTAACTGTAACAGTGCAACTCCAACACCATAGTAACTGTAACAGTGCAGCTCCAACACCATAGTAACTGTGACAGTGCAACATCAACACCATAGTAACTGTAACAGTGCAGCTCCAACACCATAGTAATTGTAACAGTGCAGCATCAACACCATAGTAACTGTAACAGTGCAGCTCCAACACCATAGTAACTGTAACAGCGCAGCTCCAACACCATAGTAACTGTAACAGTGCAGCTCCAACACCATAGTAACTGTAACAGTGCAGCATCAACACCTTAGTAACTGTAACAGCGCAGCTCCAACACCATAGTAACTGTAACAGTGCAGCATCAACACCATAGTAACTGTAACAGCGCAGCTCCAACACCATAGTAACTGTAACAGTGCAGCTCCAACACCATAGTAACTGTGACAGTGCAGCTCCAACACCATAGTAACTGTAACAGTGCAGCTCCAACACCATAGTAACTGTAACAGTGCAGCATCAACACCATAGTAACTGTAACAGTGCAGTTCCAACACCATAGTAACTGTAACAGTGCAGCTCCAACACCATAGTAACTGTAACAGTGCAACACCAACACCATAGTAACTGTAACAGTGCAGCTCCAACACCATAGTAACTGTAACAGTGCAGCTCCAATACCATAGTAACTGTAACAGTGCAGCTCCAACACCATAGTAACTGTAACAGTGCAGCTCCAACACCATAGTAACTGTAACAGTGCAGCTCCAACACCATAGTAACTGTAACAGTGCAGCATCAACACCATAGTAACTGTAACAGTGCAGCTCCAACACCATAGTAACTGTAACAGTGCAGCTCCAACACCATAGTAACTGTAACAGTGCAGCTCCAATACCATAGTAACTGTAACAGTGCAGCTCCAACACCATAGTAACTGTAACAGTGCAGCTCCAACACCATAGTAACTGTAACAGTGCAGCATCAACACCATAGTAACTGTAACAGTGCAGCATCAACACCATAGTAACTGTAACAGTGCAGCTCCAACACCATAGTAACTGTAACAGTGCAGCTCCAACACCATAGTAACTGTAACAGTGCAGCATCAACACCATAGTAACTGTAACAGTGCAGCTCCAACACCATAGTAACTGTAACAGTGCAGCTCCAACACCATAGTAACTGTAACAGTGCAGCATCAACACCATAGTAACTGTAACAGTGCAGCATCAACACCATAGTAACTGTAACAGTGCAGCTCCAACACCATAGTAACTGTAACAGTGCAGCTCCAACACCATAGTAACTGTAACAGTGCAGCATCAACACCATAGTAACTGTAACAGTGCAGCATCAACACCATAGTAACTGTAACAGTGCAGCTCCAACACCATAGTAACTGTAACAGTGCAGCATCAACACCATAGTAACTGTAACAGTGCAGCTCCAACACCATAGTAACTGTAACAGTGCAGCTCCAACACCATAGTAACTGTAACAGTGCAGCATCAACACCATAGTAACTGTAACAGTGCAGCATCAACACCATAGTAACTGTAACAGTGCAGCTCCAACACCATAGTAACTGTAACAGTGCAGCATCAACACCATAGTAACTGTAACAGTGCAGCTCCAACACCATAGTAACTGTAACAGTGCAACACCAACACCATAGTAACTGTAACAGTGCAGCTCCAACACCATAGTAACTGTAACAGTGCAGCATCAACACCATAGTAACTGTAACAGTGCAGCTCCAACACCATAGTAACTGTAACAGTGCAGCTCCAACACCATAGTAACTGTAACAGTGCAGCTCCAACACCATAGTAACTGTAACAGTGCAGCATCAACACCATAGTAACTGTAACAGTGCAGCATCAACACCATAGTAACTGTAACAGTGCAGCTCCAACACCATAGTAACTGTAACAGTGCAGCATCAACACCATAGTAACTGTAACAGTGCAACTCCAACACCATAGTAACTGTAACAGTGCAGCTCCAACACCATAGTAACTGTAACAGTGCAGCATCAACACCATAGTAACTGTAACAGTGCAACTCCAACACCATAGTAACTGTAACAGTGCAGCTCCAACACCATAGTAACTGTAACAGTGCAACTCCAACACCATAGTAACTGTAACAGTGCAGCTCCAACACCATAGTAACTGTAACAGTGCAACTCCAACACCATAGTAACTGTAACAGTGCAGCTCCAACACCATAGTAACTGTAACAGTGCAGCTCCAACACCATAGTAACTGTAACAGTGCAGCATCAACACCATAGTAACTGTAACAGTGCAGCATCAACACCATAGTAACTGTAACAGTGCAGCTCCAACACCATAGTAACTGTAACAGTGCAACTCCAACACCATAGTAACTGTAACAGTGCAGCTCCAACACCATAGTAACTGTGACAGTGCAACTTCAACACCATAGTAACTGTAACAGTGCAACTCCAACACCATAGTAACTGTAACAGTGCAGCTCCAACACCATAGTAACTGTAACAGTGCAGCATCAACACCATAGTAACTGTAACAGTGCAGCTCCAACACCAAAGTAACTGTAACAGTGCAACTCCAACACCATAGTAACTGTAACAGTGCAACTCCAACACCATAGTAACTGTAACAGTGCAGCTCCAACACCATAGTAACTGTAACAGTGCAGCTCCAACACCATAGTAACTGTAACAGTGCAACTCCAACACCATAGTAACTGTAACAGTGCAGCTCCAACACCATAGTAACTGTGACAGTGCAACATCAACACCATAGTAACTGTAACAGTGCAGCTCCAACACCATAGTAATTGTAACAGTGCAGCATCAACACCATAGTAACTGTAACAGTGCAGCTCCAACACCATAGTAACTGTAACAGTGCAGCATCAACACCATAGTAACTGTAACAGTGCAGCTCCAACACCATAGTAACTGTAACAGTGCAGCTCCAACACCATAGTAACTGTAACAGTGCAGCTCCAACACCATAGTAACTGTAACAGTGCAGCATCAACACCATAGTAACTGTAACAGTGCAGCTCCAACACCATAGTAACTGTAACAGTGCAGCATCAACACCATAGTAACTGTAACAGTGCAGCTCCAACACCATAGTAACTGTAGCAGTGCAGCTCCAACACCATAGTAACTGTAACAGTGCAACACCAACACCATAGTAACTGTAACAGTGCAGCATCAACACCATAGTAACTGTAACAGTGCAGCTCCAACACCATAGTAACTGTAACAGTGCAGCTCCAACACCATAGTAACTGTAACAGTGCAACTCCAACACCATAGTAACTGTAACAGTGCAGCTCCAACACCATAGTAACTGTAACAGTGCAGCTCCAACACCATAGTAACTGCAACAGTGCAACAGCAACACCATAGTAACTGTAACAGTGCAGCTCCAACACCATAGTAACTGTAACAGTGCAGCATCAACACCATAGTAACTGTAACAGTGCAACACCAACACCATAGTAACTGTAACAGTGCAGCTCCAACACCATAGTAACTGTAACAGTGCAGCTCCAACCCCATAGTAACTGTAACAGTGCAGCTCCAACACCATAATAACTGTAACAGTGCAGCTCCAACACCATAGTAAGTGTAACAGTGCAACACCAACACCATAGTAACTGTAACAGTGCAGCTCCAACACCATAGTAACTGTAACAGTGCAGCTCCAACACCATAGTAACTGTAACAGTGCAGCATCAACACCATAGTAACTGTAACAGTGCAGCTCCCACACCATAGTAACTGTAACAGTGCAGCTCCAACACCATAGTAACTGTAACAGTGCAACACCAACACCATCGTAACTGTAACAGTGCAGCTCCAACACCATAGTAACTGTAACAGTGCAGCTCCCACACCATAGTAACTGTAACAGTGCAGCTCCAACACCATAGTAACTGTAACAGTGCAACACCAACACCATAGTAAGTGTAACAGTGCAACACCAACACCATAGTAACTGTAACAGTGCAGCTCCAACACCATAGTAACTGTAACAGTGCAGCATCAACACCATAGTAACTGTAACAGTGCAGCATCAACACCATAGTAACTGTAACAGTGCAGCTCCAACACCATAGTAACTGTAACAGTGCAGCATCAACACCATAGTATCTGTAACAGTGCAGCTCCAACACCATAGTAACTGTAACAGTGCAGCTCCAACACCATAGTAACTGCAACAGTGCAACAGCAACACCATAGTAACTGTAACAGTGCAGCTCCAACACCATAGTAACTGTAACAGTGCAGCATCAACACCATAGTAACTGTAACAGTGCAACACCAACACCATAGTAACTGTAACAGTGCAGCTCCAACACCATAGTAACTGTAACAGTGCAGCTCCAACACCATAGTAACTGTAACAGTGCAACATCAACACCATAGTAACTGTAACAGTGCAGCTCCAACACCATAGTAACTGTAACAGTGCAACACCAACACCATAGTAACTGTAACAGTGCAGCTCCAACACCATAGTAACTGTAACAGTGCAACACCAACACCATAGTAACTGTAACAGTGCAGCTCCAACACCATAGTAACTGTAACAGTGCAGCTCCAACACCATAGTAACTGTAACAGTGCAACATCAACACCATAGAAACTGTAACAGTGCAGCTCCAACACCATAGTAACTGTAACAGTGCAGCTCCAACACCATAGTAACTGTAACAGTGCAACATCAATACCATAGTAACTGTAACAGTGCAGCTCCAACACCATAGTAACTGTAACAGTGCAACACCAACACCATAGTAACTGTAACAGTGCAGCTCCAACACCATAGTAACTGTAACAGTGCAACACCAACACCATAGTAACTGTAACAGTGCAGCTCCAACACCATAGTAACTGTAACAGTGCAGCTCCAACACCATAGTAACTGTAACAGTGCAGCTCCAACACCTTAGTAACTGTAACAGTGCAGCTCCAACACCATAGTAACTGTAACAGTGCAGCTCCAACACCATAGTAACTGTAACAGTGCAACATCAACACCATAGTAACTGTAACAGTGCAGCTCCAACACCATAGTAACTGTAACAGTGCAACACCAACACCATAGTAACTGTAACAGTGCAGCTCCAACACCATAGTAACTGTAACAGTGCAACACCAACACCATAGTAACTGTAACAGTGCAGCTCCAACACCATAGTAACTGTAACAGTGCAACACCAACACCATAGTAACTGTAACAGTGCAGCTCCAACACCATAGTAACTGTAACAGTGCAGCTCCAACACCATAGTAACTGTAACAGTGCAGCTCCAACACCATAGTAACTGTAACAGTGCAGCTCCAACACCATAGTAACTGTAACAGTGCAGCATCAACACCATAGTAACTGTAACAGTGCAGCTCCAACACCATAGTAACTGTAACAGTGCAGCATCAACACCATAGTAACTGTAACAGTGCAGCATCAACACCATAGTAACTGTAACAGTGCAGCTCCAACACCATAGTAACTGTAACAGTGCAGCATCAACACCATAGTAACTGTAACAGTGCAACTCCAACACCATAGTAACTGTAACAGTGCAGCTCCAACACCATAGTAACTGTAACAGTGCAGCATCAACACCATAGTAACTGTAACAGTGCAACTCCAACACCATAGTAACTGTAACAGTGCAGCTCCAACACCATAGTAACTGTAACAGTGCAACTCCAACACCATAGTAACTGTAACAGTGCAGCTCCAACACCATAGTAACTGTAACAGTGCAACTCCAACACCATAGTAACTGTAACAGTGCAGCTCCAACACCATAGTAACTGTAACAGTGCAGCTCCAACACCATAGTAACTGTAACAGTGCAGCATCAACACCATAGTAACTGTAACAGTGCAGCATCAACACCATAGTAACTGTAACAGTGCAGCTCCAACACCATAGTAACTGTAACAGTGCAACTCCAACACCATAGTAACTGTAACAGTGCAGCTCCAACACCATAGTAACTGTGACAGTGCAACTTCAACACCATAGTAACTGTAACAGTGCAACTCCAACACCATAGTAACTGTAACAGTGCAGCTCCAACACCATAGTAACTGTAACAGTGCAGCATCAACACCATAGTAACTGTAACAGTGCAGCTCCAACACCATAGTAACTGTAACAGTGCAACTCCAACACCATAGTAACTGTAACAGTGCAACTCCAACACCATAGTAACTGTAACAGTGCAGCTCCAACCCCATAGTAACTGTAACAGTGCAGCTCCAACACCATAGTAACTGTAACAGTGCAACTCCAACACCATAGTAACTGTAACAGTGCAGCTCCAACACCATAGTAACTGTGACAGTGCAACATCAACACCATAGTAACTGTAACAGTGCAGCTCCAACACCATAGTAATTGTAACAGTGCAGCATCAACACCATAGTAACTGTAACAGTGCAGCTCCAACACCATAGTAACTGTAACAGTGCAGCATCAACACCATAGTAACTGTAACAGTGCAGCTCCAACACCATAGTAACTGTAACAGTGCAGCTCCAACACCATAGTAACTGTAACAGTGCAGCATCAACACCATAGTAACTGTAACAGTGCAGCTCCAACACCATAGTAACTGTAACAGTGCAGCATCAACACCATAGTAACTGTAACAGTGCAGCTCCAACACCATAGTAACTGTAGCAGTGCAGCTCCAACACCATAGTAACTGTAACAGTGCAACACCAACACCATAGTAACTGTAACAGTGCAGCATCAACACCATAGTAACTGTAACAGTGCAGCTCCAACACCATAGTAACTGTAACAGTGCAGCTCCAACACCATAGTAACTGTAACAGTGCAACTCCAACACCATAGTAACTGTAACAGTGCAGCTCCAACACCATAGTAACTGTAACAGTGCAGCTCCAACACCATAGTAACTGCAACAGTGCAACAGCAACACCATAGTAACTGTAACAGTGCAGCTCCAACACCATAGTAACTGTAACAGTGCAGCATCAACACCATAGTAACTGTAACAGTGCAACACCAACACCATAGTAACTGTAACAGTGCAGCTCCAACACCATAGTAACTGTAACAGTGCAGCTCCAACCCCATAGTAACTGTAACAGTGCAGCTCCAACACCATAATAACTGTAACAGTGCAGCTCCAACACCATAGTAAGTGTAACAGTGCAACACCAACACCATAGTAACTGTAACAGTGCAGCTCCAACACCATAGTAACTGTAACAGTGCAGCTCCAACACCATAGTAACTGTAACAGTGCAGCATCAACACCATAGTAACTGTAACAGTGCAGCTCCCACACCATAGTAACTGTAACAGTGCAGCTCCAACACCATAGTAACTGTAACAGTGCAACACCAACACCATCGTAACTGTAACAGTGCAGCTCCAACACCATAGTAACTGTAACAGTGCAGCTCCCACACCATAGTAACTGTAACAGTGCAGCTCCAACACCATAGTAACTGTAACAGTGCAACACCAACACCATAGTAAGTGTAACAGTGCAACACCAACACCATAGTAACTGTAACAGTGCAGCTCCAACACCATAGTAACTGTAACAGTGCAGCATCAACACCATAGTAACTGTAACAGTGCAGCATCAACACCATAGTAACTGTAACAGTGCAGCTCCAACACCATAGTAACTGTAACAGTGCAGCATCAACACCATAGTATCTGTAACAGTGCAGCTCCAACACCATAGTAACTGTAACAGTGCAGCTCCAACACCATAGTAACTGCAACAGTGCAACAGCAACACCATAGTAACTGTAACAGTGCAGCTCCAACACCATAGTAACTGTAACAGTGCAGCATCAACACCATAGTAACTGTAACAGTGCAACACCAACACCATAGTAACTGTAACAGTGCAGCTCCAACACCATAGTAACTGTAACAGTGCAGCTCCAACACCATAGTAACTGTAACAGTGCAACATCAACACCATAGTAACTGTAACAGTGCAGCTCCAACACCATAGTAACTGTAACAGTGCAACACCAACACCATAGTAACTGTAACAGTGCAGCTCCAACACCATAGTAACTGTAACAGTGCAACACCAACACCATAGTAACTGTAACAGTGCAGCTCCAACACCATAGTAACTGTAACAGTGCAGCTCCAACACCATAGTAACTGTAACAGTGCAGCTCCAACACCTTAGTAACTGTAACAGTGCAGCTCCAACACCATAGTAACTGTAACAGTGCAGCTCCAACACCATAGTAACTGTAACAGTGCAACATCAACACCATAGTAACTGTAACAGTGCAGCTCCAACACCATAGTAACTGTAACAGTGCAACACCAACACCATAGTAACTGTAACAGTGCAGCTCCAACACCATAGTAACTGTAACAGTGCAACACCAACACCATAGTAACTGTAACAGTGCAGCTCCAACACCATAGTAACTGTAACAGTGCAACACCAACACCATAGTAACTGTAACAGTGCAGCTCCAACACCATAGTAACTGTAACAGTGCAGCTCCAACACCATAGTAACTGTAACAGTGCAACACCAACACCATAGTAACTGTAACAGTGCAGCTCCAACACCATAGTAACTGTAACAGTGCAGCTCCAACACCATAGTAACTGTAACAGTGCAGCTCCAACACCATAGTAACTGTAACAGTGCAGCTCCAACACCATAGTAACTGTAACAGTGCAGCTCCAACACCATAGTAACTGTAACAGTGCAGCATCAACACCATAGTAACTGTAATAGTGCAACACCAACACCATAGTAACTGTAACAGTGCAGCATCAACACCATAGTAACTGTAACAGTGCAGCTCCAATACCATAGTAACTGTAACAGTGCAGCTCCAACACCATAGTAACTGTAACAGTGCAGCTCCAACACCATAGTAACTGTAACAGTGCAGCATCAACACCAGAGTAACTGTAATAGTGCAACACCAACACCATAGTAACTGTAACAGTGCAGCATCAACACCATAGTAACTGTAACAGTGCAGCTCCAACACCATAGTATCTGTAACAGTGCAGCATCAACACCATAGTAACTGTAACAGTGCAGCTCCAACACCATAGTAACTGTAACAGTGCAACTCCAACACCAGAGTAACTGTAATAGTGCAACACCAACACCATAGTAACTGTAACAGTGCAGCATCAACACCATAGTAACTGTAACAGTGCAGCTCCAACACCATAGTAACTGTAACAGTGCAACACCAACACCATAGTAACTGTAACAGTGCAGCTCCAACACCATAGTAACTGTAACAGTGCAGCTCCAACACCATAGTAACTGTAACAGTGCAGCATCAACACCATAGTAACTGTAACAGTGCAACTCCAACACCATAATAACTGTAACAGTGCAGCTCCAACACCATAGTAACTGTAACAGTGCAGCTCCAACACCATAGTAACTGTAACAGTGCAGCATCAACACCATAGTAACTGTAATAGTGCAACACCAACACCATAGTAACTGTAACAGTGCAGCATCAACACCATAGTAACTGTAACAGTGCAGCATCAACACCATAGTAACTGTAACAGTGCAGCTCCAATACCATAGTAACTGTAACAGTGCAGCTCCAACACCATAGTAACTGTAACAGTGCAGCTCCAACACCATAGTAACTGTAACAGTGCAGCATCAACACCAGAGTAACTGTAATAGTGCAACACCAACACCATAGTAACTGTAACAGTGCAGCATCAACACCATAGTAACTGTAACAGTGCAGCTCCAACACCATAGTATCTGTAACAGTGCAGCATCAACACCATAGTAACTGTAACAGTGCAGCTCCAACACCATAGTAACTGTAACAGTGCAACTCCAACACCAGAGTAACTGTAATAGTGCAACACCAACACCATAGTAACTGTAACAGTGCAGCATCAACACCATAGTAACTGTAACAGTGCAGCTCCAACACCATAGTAACTGTAACAGTGCAGCATCAACACCATAGTAACTGTAACAGTGCAGCTCCAACACCATAGTAACTGTAACAGTGCAACTCCAACACCATAGTAACTGTAACAGTGCAGCTCCAACACCATAGTAACTGTAACAGTGCAACACCAACACCATAGTAACTGTAACAGTGCAGCATCAACACCATAGTAACTGTAACAGTGCAGCTCCAACACCATAGTAACTGTAACAGTGCAGCATCAACACCATAGTAACTGTAACAGTGCCACTCCAACACCATAGTAACTGTAACAGTGCAGCTCCAACACCATAGTAACTGTAACAGTCCAACTCCAAAACCATAGTAACTGTAACAGTGCAGCATCAACACCATAGTAACTGTAACAGTGCAGCATCAACACCATAGTAACTGTAACAGTGCAGCATCAACACCATAGTAACTGTAACAGTGCAACTCCAACACCATAGTAACTGTAACAGTGCAGCATCAACACCATAGTAACTGTAACAGTGCAACTCCAACACCATAGTAACTGTAACAGTGCAGCTCCAACACCATAGTAACTGTAACAGTGCAGCTCCAACACCATAGTAACTGTAACAGTGCAACTCCAACACCATAGTAACTGTAACAGTGCAGCATCAACACCATAGTAACTGTAACAGTGCAGCATCAACACCATAGTAACTGTAACAGTGCAACACCAACACCATAGTAACTGTAACAGTGCAGCTCCAACACCATAGTAACTGTAACAGTGCAGCTCCAACACCATAGTAACTGTAACAGTGCAGCTCCAACACCATAGTAACTGTAACAGTGCAACACCAACACCATAGTAACTGTAACAGTGCAGCATCAACACCATAGTAACTGTAACAGTGCAGCTCCAACACCATAGTAACTGTAACAGTGCAACACCAACACCATAGTAACTGTAACAGTGCAGCTCCAACACCATAGTAACTGTAACAGTGCAGCTCCAACACCATAGTAACTGTAACAGTGCAGCATCAACACCATAGTAACTGTAACAGTGCAACTCCAACACCATAATAACTGTAACAGTGCAGCTCCAACACCATAGTAACTGTAACAGTGCAGCTCCAACACCATAGTAACTGTAACAGTGCAACATCAACACCATAGTAACTGTAACAGTGCAGGTCCAACACCATAGTAACTGTAACAGTGCAGCTCCAACACCATAGTAACTGTAACAGTGCAGCTCCAACACCATAGTAAGTGTAACAGTGCAACACCAACACCATAGTAACTGTAACAGTGCAGCATCAACACCATAGTAAGTGTAACAGTGCAGCTCCAACACCATAGTAACTGTAACAGTGCAGCATCAACACCATAGTAACTGTAACAGCGCAACACCAACACCATAGTAACTGTAACAGTGCAACTCCAACACCATAGTAACTGTAACAGTGCAACACCAACACCATAGTAACTGTAACAGTGCAACTCCAACACCATAGTAACTGTAACAGTGCAGCTCCAACACCATAGTAACTGTAACAGCGCAACACCAACACCATAGTAACTGTAACAGTGCAACTCCAACACCATAGTAACTGTAACAGTGCAACACCAACACCATAGTAACTGTAACAGTGCAGCTCCCACACCATAGTAACTGTAACAGTGCAGCTCCAACACCATAGTAACTGTGACAGTGCAGCTCCAACACCATAGTAACTGTAACAGTGCAGCTCCCACACCATAGTAACTGTAACAGTGCAGCATCAACACCATAGTAACTGTAACAGTGCAGCTCCAACACCATGGTACCTGCAACAGTGCAGCTCCAACACCATAGTAACTGTAACAGTGCAGCTCCAACACCATAGTAACTGTAACAGTGCAGCATCAACACCATAGTAACTGTAACAGTGCAGCATCAACACCATAGTAACTGTAACAGTGCAGCTCCAACACCATAGTAACTGTAACAGTGCAGCTCCAACACCATAGTAACTGTAACAGTGCAGCTCCAACACCATAGTAACTGTAACAGTGCAGCATCAACACCATAGTAACTGTAACAGTGCAGCTCCAACACCATAGTAACTGTAACAGTGCAGCTCCAACACCATAGTAACTGTAACAGTGCAGCTCCCACACCATAGTAACTGTAACAGTGCAACTCCAACACCATAGTAACTGTAACAGTGCAGCTCCAACACCATAGTAACTGTAACAGTGCAACATCAACACCATAGTAACTGTAACAGTGCAACAGCAACACCATAGTAACTGTAACAGTGCAGCTCCAACACCATAGTAACTGTAGCAGTGCACCTCCAACACCATAGTAACTGTAACAGTGCAGCTCCAACACCATAGTAACTGTAACAGTGCAACTCCAACACCATAGTAACTGTAACAGTGCAACACCAACACCATAGTAACTGTAATAGTGCAGCTCCAACACCATAGTAACTGTAACAGTGCAGCTGCAACACCATAGTAACTGTAACAGTGCAGCTCCAACACCATAGTAACTGTAACAGTGCAGCTCCAACACCATAGTAACTGTAACAGTGCAACACCAACACCATAGTAACTGTAACAGTGCAGCTCCAACACCATAGTAACTGTAACAGTGCAGCTCCAACACCATAGTAACTGTAACAGTGCAGCTCCAACACCATAGTAACTGTAACAGTGCAACATCAACACCATAGTAACTGTAACAGTGCAGCATCAACACCATAGTAACTGTAACAGTGCAACACCAACACCATAGTAACTGTAACAGTGCAGCTCCAACATCATAGTAACTGTAGCAGTGCAGCTCCAACACCATAGTAACTGTAACAGTGCAGCTCCAACACCATAGTAACTGTAACAGTGCAGCTCCAACACCATAGTAACTGTAACAGTGCAACACCAACACCATAGTAACTGTAACAGTGCAGCTCCAACACCATAGTAACTGTAACAGTGCAGCTCCAACACCATAGTAACTGTAGCAGTGCAGCTCCAACACCATAGTAACTGTAACAGTGCAGCTCCAACACCATAGTAACTGTAACAGTGCAGCTCCAACACCATAGTAACTGTAACAGTGCAACACCAACACCATAGTAACTGTAACAGTGCAGCTCCAACACCATAGTAACTGTAACAGTGCAGCTCCAACACCATAGTAACTGTAACAGTGCAACATCAACACCATAGTAACTGTAACAGTGCAACAGCAACACCATAGTAACTGTAACAGTGCAGCTCCAACATCATAGTACCTGTAGCAGTGCAGCTCCAACACCATAGTAACTGTAACAGTGCAGCTCGAACACCATAGTAACTGTAAAAGTGCAGCTCCAACACCATAGTAACTGTAACAGTGCAACAGCAACACCATAGTAACTGTAACAGTGCAACACCAACACCATAGTAACTGTAACAGTGCAGCTCCAACACCATAGTAACTGAAACAGTGCAGCATCAACACCATAGTAACTGTAACAGTGCAGCTCCAACACCATAGTAACTGTAACAGTGCAGCATCAACACCATAGTAACTGTAACAGTGCAGTCCAACACAATAGTAACTGTAACAGTGCAGCATCAACACCATAGTAACTGTAACAGTGCAGCTCCAACACCATAGTAACTGTAACAGTGCAGCATCAACACCATAGTAACTGTAACAGTGCAGCTCCAACACCATAGTAACTGTAACAGTGCAGCTCCCACACCATAGTAACTGTAACAGTGCAGCTCCAACACCATAGTAACTGTAACAGTGCAGCTCCCACACCATAGTAACTGTAACAGTGCAGCTCCAACACCATAGTAACTGTAACAGTGCAGCTCCAACACCATAGTAACTGTAACAGTGCAGCTCCCACACCATAGTAACTGTAACAGTGCAGCTCCAACACCATAGTAACTGCAACAGTGCAGCATCAACACCATAGTAACTGTAACAGCGCAGCTCCAACACCATCGTAACTGTAACAGTGCAGCTCCAACACCATAGTAACTGTAACAGTGCAGCATCAACACCATAGTAACTGTAACAGCGCAGCTCCAACACCATAGTAACTGTAACAGTGCAGCTCCAACACCATAGTAACTGTAACAGTGCAGCATCAACACCATAGTAACTGTAACAGCGCAGCTCCAACACCATAGTAACTGTAACAGTGCAGCATCAACACCATAGTAACTGTAACAGCGCAGCTCCAACACCATAGTAACTGTAACAGTGCAGCTCCAACACCATAGTAACTGTGACAGTGCAGCTCCAACACCATAGTAACTGTAACAGTGCAGCTCCAACACCATAGTAACTGTAACAGTGCAGCTCCAACACCATAGTAACTGTAACAGTGCAGCATCAACACCATAGTAACTGTAACAGTGCAGCTCCAACACCATAGTAACTGTAACAGTGCAGCTCCAACACCATAGTAACTGTAACAGTGCAACACCAACACCATAGTAACTGTAACAGTGCAGCTCCAACACCATAGTAACTGTAAAGGTGCAGCTCCAATACCATAGTAACTGTAACAGTGCAGCTCCAACACCATAGTAACTGTAACAGTGCAGCTCCAACACCATAGTAACTGTAACAGTGCAGCTCCCACACCATAGTAACTGTAACAGTGCAGCTCCAACACCATAGTAACTGCAACAGTGCAGCATCAACACCATAGTAACTGTAACAGTGCAGCTCCAACACCATAGTAACTGCAACAGTGCAGCATCAACACCATAGTAACTGTAACAGCGCAGCTCCAACACCATCGTAACTGTAACAGTGCAGCTCCAACACCATAGTAACTGTAACAGTGCAGCATCAACACCATAGTAACTGTAACAGCGCAGCTCCAACACCATAGTAACTGTAACAGTGCAGCATCAACACCATAGTAACTGTAACAGCGCAGCTCCAACACCATAGTAACTGTAACAGTGCAGCTCCAACACCATAGTAACTGTAACAGTGCAGCATCAACACCATAGTAACTGTAACAGCGCAGCTCCAACACCATAGTAACTGTAACAGTGCAGCATCAACACCATAGTAACTGTAACAGCGCAGCTCCAACACCATAGTAACTGTAACAGTGCAGCTCCAACACCATAGTAACTGTAACAGTGCAGCATCAACACCATAGCAACTGTAACAGTGCAGCTCCAACACCATAGTAACTGTAACAGTGCAGCATCAACACCATAGTAACTGTAACAGTGCAGCTCCAACACCATAGTAACTGTAACAGTGCAGCTCCAACACCATAGTAACTGTAACAGTGCAACACCAACACCATAGTAACTGTAACAGTGCAGCTCCAACACCATAGTAACTGTAACAGTGCAGCTCCAATACCATAGTAACTGTAACAGTGCAGCTCCAACACCATAGTAACTGTAACAGTGCAGCTCCAACACCATAGAAACTGTAACAGTGCAGCTCCAACACCATAGTAACTGTAACAGTGCAGCATCAACACCATAGTAACTGTAACAGTGCAGCTCCAACACCATAGTAACTGTAACAGTGCAGCATCAACACCATAGTAACTGTAACAGTGCAGCTCCAACACCATAGTAACTGTAACAGTGCAGCATCAACACCATAGTAACTGTAACAGTGCAGCTCCAACACCATAGTAACTGTAACAGTGCAGCATTAACACCATAGTAACTGTAACAGTGCAACACCAACACCATAGTAACTGTAACAGTGCAGCTCCAACACAATAGTAACTGTAACAGTGCAGCTCCAACACCATAGTAACTGTAACAGTGCAACACCAACACCATAGTAACTGTAACAGTGCAGCTCCAACACCATAGTAACTGTAACAGTGCAGCTCCAACACCATAGTAACTGTAACAGTGCAACTCCAACACCATAGTAACTGTAACAGTGCAGCTCCAACACCATAGTAACTGTAACAGTGCAGCTCCAACACCATAGTAACTGTAACAGTGCAACATCAACACCATAGTAACTGTAACAGTGCAGGTCCAACACCATAGTAACTGTAACAGTGCAGCTCCAACACCATAGTAACTGTAACAGTGCAGCTCCAACACCATAGTAAGTGTAACAGTGCAACACCAACACCATAGTAACTGTAACAGTGCAGCATCAACACCATAGTAAGTGTAACAGTGCAGCTCCAACACCATAGTAACTGTAACAGTGCAGCATCAACACCATAGTAACTGTAACAGCGCAACACCAACACCATAGTAACTGTAACAGTGCAACTCCAACACCATAGTAACTGTAACAGTGCAACACCAACACCATAGTAACTGTAACAGTGCAGCTCCCACACCATAGTAACTGTAACAGTGCAGCTCCAACACCATAGTAACTGTAACAGCGCAACACCAACACCATAGTAACTGTAACAGTGCAACTCCAACACCATAGTAACTGTAACAGTGCAACACCAACACCATAGTAACTGTAACAGTGCAGCTCCCACACCATAGTAACTGTAACAGTGCAGCTCCAACACCATAGTAACTGTGACAGTGCAGCTCCAACACCATAGTAACTGTAACAGTGCAGCTCCCACACCATAGTAACTGTAACAGTGCAGCATCAACACCATAGTAACTGTAACAGTGCAGCTCCAACACCATGGTACCTGCAACAGTGCAGCTCCAACACCATAGTAACTGTAACAGTGCAGCTCCAACACCATAGTAACTGTAACAGTGCAGCATCAACACCATAGTAACTGTAACAGTGCAGCTCCAACACCATAGTAACTGTAACAGTGCAGCTCCAACACCATAGTAACTGTAACAGTGCAGCTCCAACACCATAGTAACTGTAACAGTGCAGCATCAACACCATAGTAACTGTAACAGTGCAGCTCCAACACCATAGTAACTGTAACAGTGCAGCTCCAACACCATAGTAACTGTAACAGTGCAGCTCCCACACCATAGTAACTGTAACAGTGCAACTCCAACACCATAGTAACTGTAACAGTGCAGCTCCAACACCATAGTAACTGTAACAGTGCAACATCAACACCATAGTAACTGTAACAGTGCAACAGCAACACCATAGTAACTGTAACAGTGCAGCTCCAACACCATAGTAACTGTAGCAGTGCAGCTCCAACACCATAGTAACTGTAACAGTGCAGCTCCAACACCATAGTAACTGTAACAGTGCAACACCAACACCATAGTAACTGTAATAGTGCAGCTCCAACACCATAGTAACTGTAACAGTGCAGCTCCAACACCATAGTAACTGTAACAGTGCAGCTCCAACACCATAGTAACTGTAACAGTGCAGCTCCAACACCATAGTAACTGTAACAGTGCAACACCAACACCATAGTAACTGTAACAGTGCAGCTCCAACACCATAGTAACTGTAACAGTGCAGCTCCAACACCATAGTAACTGTAACAGTGCAGCTCCAACACCATAGTAACTGTAACAGTGCAACATCAACACCATAGTAACTGTAACAGTGCAGCATCAACACCATAGTAACTGTAACAGTGCAACACCAACACCATAGTAACTGTAACAGTGCAGCTCCAACATCATAGTAACTGTAGCAGTGCAGCTCCAACACCATAGTAACTGAAACAGTGCAGCTCCAACACCATAGTAACTGTAACAGTGCAGCTCCAACACCATAGTAACTGTAACAGTGCAACACCAACACCATAGTAACTGTAACAGTGCAGCTCCAACACCATAGTAACTGTAACAGTGCAGCTCCAACACCATAGTAACTGTAGCAGTGCAGCTCCAACACCATAGTAACTGTAACAGTGCAGCTCCAACACCATAGTAACTGTAACAGTGCAGCTCCAACACCATAGTAACTGTAACAGTGCAACACCAACACCATAGTAACTGTAACAGTGCAGCTCCAACACCATAGTAACTGTAACAGTGCAGCTCCAACACCATAGTAACTGTAACAGTGCAACATCAACACCATAGTAACTGTAACAGTGCAACAGCAACACCATAGTAACTGTAACAGTGCAGCTCCAACATCATAGTAACTGTAGCAGTGCAGCTCCAACACCATAGTAACTGTAACAGTGCAGCTCGAACACCATAGTAACTGTAAAAGTGCAGCTCGAACACCATAGTAACTGTAACAGTGCAACAGCAACACCATAGTAACTGTAACAGTGCAACACCAACACCATAGTAACTGTAACAGTGCAGCTCCAACACCATAGTAACTGAAACAGTGCAGCATCAACACCATAGTAACTGTAACAGTGCAGCTCCAACACCATAGTAACTGTAACAGTGCAGCATCAACACCATAGTAACTGTAACAGTGCAGTCCAACACAATAGTAACTGTAACAGTGCAGCATCAACACCATAGTAACTGTAACAGTGCAGCTCCAACACCATAGTAACTGTAACAGTGCAGCATCAACACCATAGTAACTGTAACAGTGCAGCTCCAACACCATAGTAACTGTAACAGTGCAGCTCCCACACCATAGTAACTGTAACAGTGCAGCTCCAACACCATAGTAACTGTAACAGTGCAGCTCCAACACCATAGTAACTGTAACAGTGCAGCTCCCACACCATAGTAACTGTAACAGTGCAGCTCCAACACCATAGTAACTGTAACAGTGCAGCTCCCACACCATAGTAACTGTAACAGTGCAGCTCCAACACCATAGTAACTGCAACAGTGCAGCATCAACACCATAGTAACTGTAACAGCGCAGCTCCAACACCATCGTAACTGTAACAGTGCAGCTCCAACACCATAGTAACTGTAACAGTGCAGCATCAACACCATAGTAACTGTAACAGCGCAGCTCCAACACCATAGTAACTGTAACAGTGCAGCATCAACACCATAGTAACTGTAACAGCGCAGCTCCAACACCATAGTAACTGTAACAGTGCAGCTCCAACACCATAGTAACTGTAACAGTGCAGCATCAACACCATAGTAACTGTAACAGCGCAGCTCCAACACCATAGTAACTGTAACAGTGCAGCATCAACACCATAGTAACTGTAACAGCGCAGCTCCAACACCATAGTAACTGTAACAGTGCAGCTCCAACACCATAGTAACTGTGACAGTGCAGCTCCAACACCATAGTAACTGTAACAGTGCAGCTCCAACACCATAGTAACTGTAACAGTGCAGCATCAACACCATAGTAACTGTAACAGTGCAGCTCCAACACCATAGTAACTGTAACAGTGCAGCTCCAACACCATAGTAACTGTAACAGTGCAACACCAACACCATAGTAACTGTAACAGTGCAGCTCCAACACCATAGTAACTGTAACAGTGCAGCTCCAATACCATAGTAACTGTAACAGTGCAGCTCCAACACCATAGTAACTGTAACAGTGCAGCTCCAACACCATAGTAACTGTAACAGTGCAGCTCCCACACCATAGTAACTGTAACAGTGCAGCTCCAACACCATAGTAACTGCAACAGTGCAGCATCAACACCATAGTAACTGTAACAGTGCAGCTCCAACACCATAGTAACTGCAACAGTGCAGCATCAACACCATAGTAACTGTAACAGCGCAGCTCCAACACCATCGTAACTGTAACAGTGCAGCTCCAACACCATAGTAACTGTAACAGTGCAGCATCAACACCATAGTAACTGTAACAGCGCAGCTCCAACACCATAGTAACTGTAACAGTGCAGCATCAACACCATAGTAACTGTAACAGCGCAGCTCCAACACCATAGTAACTGTAACAGTGCAGCTCCAACACCATAGTAACTGTAACAGTGCAGCATCAACACCATAGTAACTGTAACAGCGCAGCTCCAACACCATAGTAACTGTAACAGTGCAGCATCAACACCATAGTAACTGTAACAGCGCAGCTCCAACACCATAGTAACTGTAACAGTGCAGCTCCAACACCATAGTAACTGTAACAGTGCAGCATCAACACCATAGTAACTGTAACAGTGCAGCTCCAACACCATAGTAACTGTAACAGTGCAGCATCAACACCATAGTAACTGTAACAGTGCAGCTCCAACACCATAGTAACTGTAACAGTGCAGCTCCAACACCATAGTAACTGTAACAGTGCAACACCAACACCATAGTAACTGTAACAGTGCAGCTCCAACACCATAGTAACTGTAACAGTGCAGCTCCAATACCATAGTAACTGTAACAGTGCAGCTCCAACACCATAGTAACTGTAACAGTGCAGCTCCAACACCATAGTAACTGTAACAGTGCAGCTCCAACACCATAGTAACTGTAACAGTGCAGCATCAACACCATAGTAACTGTAACAGTGCAGCTCCAACACCATAGTAACTGTAACAGTGCAGCATCAACACCATAGTAACTGTAACAGTGCAGCTCCAACACCATAGTAACTGTAACAGTGCAGCATCAACACCATAGTAACTGTAACAGTGCAGCATTAACACCATAGTAACTGTAACAGTGCAGCTCCAACACCATAGTAACTGTAACAGTGCAGCTCCAACACCATAGTAACTGTAACAGTGCAGCTCCAACACCATAGTAACTGTAACAGTGCAGCTCCAACACCATAGTAACTGTAACAGTGCAGCATCAACACCATAGTAACTGTAACAGTGCAGCATCAACACCATAGTAACTGTAACAGTGCAGCATCAACACCATAGTAACTGTAACAGTGCAGCATCAACACCATAGTAACTGTAACAGTGCAGCTCCAACACCATAGTAACTGTAACAGTGCAGCTCCAACACCATAGTAACTGTAACAGTGCAGCTCCAACACCATAGTAACTGTAACAGTGCAGCATCAACACCATAGTAACTGTAACAGTGCAGCATCAACACCATAGTAACTGTAACAGTGCAGCTCCAACACCATAGTAACTGTAACAGTGCAGCATCAACACCATAGTAACTGTAACAGTGCAGCATCAACACCATAGTAACTGTAACAGTGCAGCTCCAACACCATAGTAACTGTAACAGTGCAACACCAACACCATAGTAACTGTAACAGTGCAGCTCCAACACCATAGTAACTGTAACAGTGCAGCATCAACACCATAGTAACTGTAACAGTGCAGCTCCAACACCATAGTAACTGTAACAGTGCAGCATCAACACCATAGTAACTGTAACAGTGCAGCTCCAACACCATAGTAACTGAAACAGTGCAGCTCCAACACCATAGTAACTGTAACAGTGCAGCTCCAACACCATAGTAACTGTAACAGTGCAACTCCAACACCATAGTAACTGTAACAGTGCAACTCCAACACCATAGTAACTGTAACAGTGCAGCTCCAACACCATAGTAACTGTGACAGTGCAACTTCAACACCATAGTAACTGTAACAGTGCAACTCCAACACCATAGTAACTGTAACAGTGCAGCTCCAACACCATAGTAACTGTAACAGTGCAGCATCAACACCATAGTAACTGTAACAGTGCAGCTCCAACACCATAGTAACTGTAACAGTGCAGCTCCAACACCATAGTAACTGTAACAGTGCAGCATCAACACCATAGTAACTGTAACAGTGCAGCTCCAACACCATAGTAACTGTAACAGTGCAACTCCAACACCATAGTAACTGTAACAGTGCAACTCCAACACCATAGTAACTGTAACAGTGCAGCTCCAACACCATAGTAACTGTAACAGTGCAGCATCAACACCATAGTAACTGTAACAGTGCAGCTCCAACACCATAGTAACTGTAACAGTGCAACTCCAACACCATAGTAACTGTAACAGTGCAACTCCAACACCATAGTAACTGTAACAGTGCAACTCCAACACCATAGTAACTGTAACAGTGCAGCATCAACACCATAGTAACTGTAACAGTGCAGCTCCAACACCATAGTAACTGTAACAGTGCAGCTCCAACACCATAGTAACTGTAACAGTGCAGCTCCAACACCATAGTAACTGTAACAGTGCAGCATCAACACCATAGTAACTGTAACAGTGCAACTCCAACACCATAGTAACTGTGACAGTGCAACATCAA
Source organism: Chiloscyllium plagiosum (assembly GCF_037043375.1). Lineage (NCBI taxonomy): Eukaryota > Metazoa > Chordata > Chondrichthyes > Orectolobiformes > Hemiscylliidae > Chiloscyllium > Chiloscyllium plagiosum. Next base: position 49,526,368 of record NW_028270170.1, on the reverse strand, counting down.
CACCATAGTAACTGTAACAGTGCAGCTCCAACACCATAGTAACTGTAACAGTGCAGCATCAACACCATAGTAACTGTAACAGTGCAACTCCAACACCATAGTAACTGTAACAGTGCAGCTCCAACACCATAGTAACTGTAACAATGCAGCATCAACACCATAGTAACTGTAACAGTGCAGCTCCAACACCATAGTAACTGTAACAGTGCAGCATCAACACCATAGTAACTGTAACAGTGCAGCTCCAACACCATAGTAACTGTAACAGTGCAGCATCAACACCATAGTAACTGTAACAGTGCAACTCCAACACCATAGTAACTGTAACAGTGCAGCTCCAACACCATAGTAACTGTAACAATGCAGCATCAACACCATAGTAACTGTAACAGTGCAGCTCCAACACCATAGTAACTGTAACAGTGCAGCATCAACACCATAGTAACTGTAACAGTGCAGCATCAACACCATAGTAACTGTAACAGTGCAGCTCCAACACCATAGTAACTGTAACAGTGCAGCATCAACACCATAGTAACTGTAACAGTGCAGCTCCAACACCATAGTAACTGTAACAGTGCAGCATCAACACCATAGTAACTGTAACAGTGCAGCTCCAACACCATAGTAACTGTAACAGTGCAGCATCAACACCATAGTAACTGTAACAGTGCAGCTCCAACACCATAGTAACTGTAACAGTGCAGCTCCAACACCATAGTAAGTGTAACAGTGCAGCATCAACACCATAGTAACTGTAACAGTGCAGCTCCAACACCATAGTAACTGTAACAGTGCAGCATCAACACCATAGTAACTGTAACAGTGCAGCTCGAACACCATAGTAACTGTAACAGTGCAGCTCCAACACCATAGTAACTGTAACAGTGCAGCTCCAACACCATAGTAACTGTAACAGTGCAGCATCAACACCATAGTAACTGTAACAGTGCAGCTCCAACACCATAGTAACTGTAACAGTGCAGCTCCAACACCATAGTAACTGTAACAGTGCAGCATCAACACCATAGTAACTGTAACAGTGCAGCTCCAACACCATAGTAACTGTAACAGTGCAGCTCCAACACCATAGTAACTGCAACAGTGCAACAGCAACACCATAGTAACTGTAACAGTGCAGCTCCAACACCATAGTAACTGTAACAGTGCAGCATCAACACCATAGTAACTGTAACAGTGCAGCTCCAACACCATAGTAACTGTAACAGTGCAGCTCCAACACCATAGTAACTGTAACAGTGCAGCTCCAACACCATAGTAAGTGTAACAGTGCAACACCAACACCACAGTAACTGTAACAGTGCAGCTCCAACACCATAGTAACTGTAGCAGTGCAGCTCCAACACCATAGTAACTGTAACAGTGCAGCTCCCACACCATAGTAACTGTAACAGTGCAGCTCCAACACCATAGTAACTGTAACAGTGCAACACCAACACCATAGTAACTGTAACAGTGCAGCTCCAACACCATAGTAACTGTAACAGTGCAGCTCCCACACCATAGTAACTGTAACAGTGCAGCATCAACACCATAGTAACTGTAACAGTGCAGCATCAACACCATAGTAACTGTAACAGTGCAGCTCCAACACCATAGTAACTGTAACAGTGCAGCTCCAACACCATAGTAACTGTAACAGTGCAGCATCAACACCATAGTAACTGTAACAGTGCAGCATCAACACCATAGTAACTGTAACAGTGCAGCTCCAACACCATAGTAACTGTAACAGTGCAGCATCAACACCATAGTATCTGTAACAGTGCAGCTCCAACACCATAGTAACTGTAACAGTGCAGCTCCAACACCATAGTAACTGCAACAGTGCAACAGCAACACCATAGTAACTGTAACAGTGCAGCTCCAACACCATAGTAACTGTAACAGTGCAGCATCAACACCATAGTAACTGTAACAGTGCAACACCAACACCATAGTAACTGTAACAGTGCAGCTCCAACACCATAGTAACTGTAACAGTGCAGCTCCAACACCATAGTAACTGTAACAGTGCAACATCAACACCATAGTAACTGTAACAGTGCAGCTCCAACACCATAGTAACTGTAACAGTGCAACACCAACACCATAGTAACTGTAACAGTGCAGCTCCAACACCATAGTAACTGTAACAGTGCAACACCAACACCATAGTAACTGTAACAGTGCAGCTCCAACACCATAGTAACTGTAACAGTGCAGCTCCAACACCATAGTAACTGTAACAGTGCAACATCAACACCCTAGTAACTGTAACAGTGCAGCTCCAACACCATAGTAACTGTAACAGTGCAGCTCCAACACCATAGTAACTGTAACAGTGCAGCTCCAACACCATAGTAACTGTAACAGTGCAACATCAACACCATAGTAACTGTAACAGTGCAGCTCCAACACCATAGTAACTGTAACAGTGCAACACCAACACCATAGTAACTGTAACAGTGCAGCTCCAACACCATAGTAACTGTAACAGTGCAACACTAACACCATAGTAACTGTAACAGTGCAGCTCCAACACCATAGTAACTGTAACAGTGCAGCTCCAACACCATAGTAACTGTAACAGTGCAGCTCCAACACCATAGTAACTGTAACAGTGCAGCTCCAACACCATAGTAACTGTAACAGTGCAACACCAACACCATAGTAACTGTAACAGTGCAGCTCCAACACCATAGTAACTGTAACAGTGCAACACCAACACCATAGTAACTGTAACAGTGCAGCTCCAACACCATAGTAACTGTAACAGTGCAGCATCAACACCATAGTAACTGTAACAGTGCAGCATCAACACCATAGTAACTGTAACAGTGCAGCATCAACACCATAGTAACTGTAACAGTGCAGCTCCAACACCATAGTAACTGTAACAGTGCAGCTCCAACACCATAGTAACTGTAACAGTGCAGCTCCAACACCATAGTAACTGTAACAGTGCAACACCAACACCATAGTAACTGTAACAGTGCAGCTCCAACACCATAGTAACTGTAACAGTGCAACACCAACACCATAGTAACTGTAACAGTGCAGCTCCAACACCATAGTAACTGTAACAGTGCAGCATCAACACCATAGTAACTGTAACAGTGCAGCATCAACACCATAGTAACTGTAACAGTGCAGCATCAACACCATAGTAACTGTAACAGTGCAGCTCCAACACCATAGTAACTGTAACAGTGCAGCTCCAACACCATAGTAACTGTAACAGTGCAGCATCAACACCATAGTAACTGTAACAGTGCAGCTCCAACACCATAGTAACTGTAACAGTGCAGCATCAACACCATAGTAACTGTAACAGTGCAGCATCAACACCATAGTAACTGTAACAGTGCAGCTCCAACACCATAGTAACTGTAACAGTGCAGCATCAACACCATAGTAACTGTAACAGTGCAGCATCAACACCATAGTAACTGTAACAGTGCAGCTCCAACACCATAGTAACTGTAACAGTGCAACACCAACACCATAGTAACTGTAACAGTGCAGCTCCAACACCATAGTAACTGTAACAGTGCAGCATCAACACCATAGTAACTGTAACAGTGCAGCTCCAACACCATAGTAACTGTAACAGTGCAGCATCAACACCATAGTAACTGTAACAGTGCAGCTCCAACACCATAGTAACTGTAACAGTGCAGCTCCAACACCATAGTAACTGTAACAGTGCAGCTCCAACACCATAGTAACTGTAACAGTGCAACTCCAACACCATAGTAACTGTAACAGTGCAACTCCAACACAATAGTAACTGTAACAGTGCAGCTCCAACACCATAGTAACTGTGACAGTGCAACTTCAACACCATAGTAACTGTAACAGTGCAACTCCAACACCATAGTAACTGTAACAGTGCAGCTCCAACACCATAGTAACTGTAACAGTGCAGCATCAACACCATAGTAACTGTAACAGTGCAGCTCCAACACCATAGTAACTGTAACAGTGCAGCTCCAACACCATAGTAACTGTAACAGTGCAGCATCAACACCATAGTAACTGTAACAGTGCAGCTCCAACACCATAGTAACTGTAACAGTGCAACTCCAACACCATAGTAACTGTAACAGTGCAACTCCAACACCATAGTAACTGTAACAGTGCAGCTCCAACACCATAGTAACTGTAACAGTGCAGCATCAACACCATAGTAACTGTAACAGTGCAGCTCCAACACCATAGTAACTGTAACAGTGCAACTCCAACACCATAGTAACTGTAACAGTGCAACTCCAACACCATAGTAACTGTAACAGTGCAACTCCAACACCATAGTAACTGTGACAGTGCAACATCAACACCATAGTAACTGTAACAGTGCAGCTCCAACACCATAGTAACTGTAACAGTGCAGCATCAACACCATAGTAACTGTAACAGTGCAACTCCAACACCATAGTAACTGTAACAGTGCAGCTCCAACACCATAGTAACTGTAACAATGCAGCATCAACACCATAGTAACTGTAACAGTGCAGCATCAACACCATAGTAACTGTAACAGTGCAGCTCCAACACCATAGTAACTGTAACAGTGCAGCATCAACACCATAGTAACTGTAACAGTGCAGCTCCAACACCATAGTAACTGTAACAGTGCAGCATCAACACCATAGTAACTGTAACAGTGCAGCTCCAACACCATAGTAACTGTAACAGTGCAGCTCCAACACCATAGTAAGTGTAACAGTGCAGCATCAACACCATAGTAACTGTAACAGTGCAGCTCCAACACCATAGTAACTGTAACAGTGCAGCATCAACACCATAGTAACTGTAACAGTGCAGCTCGAACACCATAGTAACTGTAACAGTGCAGCTCCAACACCATAGTAACTGTAACAGTGCAGCTCCAACACCATAGTAACTGTAACAGTGCAGCATCAACACCATAGTAACTGTAACAGTGCAGCTCCAACACCATAGTAACTGTAACAGTGCAGCATCAACACCATAGTAACTGTAACAGTGCAGCTCCAACACCATAGTAACTGTAACAGTGCAGCATCAACACCATAGTAACTGTAACAGTGCAGCTCCAACACCATAGTAACTGTAACAGTGCAGCTCCAACACCATAGTAACTGCAACAGTGCAACAGCAACACCATAGTAACTGTAACAGTGCAGCTCCAACACCATAGTAACTGTAACAGTGCAGCATCAACACCATAGTAACTGTAACAGTGCAGCTCCAACACCATAGTAACTGTAACAGTGCAGCTCCAACACCATAGTAACTGTAACAGTGCAGCTCCAACACCATAGTAAGTGTAACAGTGCAACACCAACACCACAGTAACTGTAACAGTGCAGCTCCAACACCATAGTAACTGTAACAGTGCAGCTCCAACACCATAGTAACTGTAACAGTGCAGCTCCCACACCATAGTAACTGTAACAGTGCAGCTCCAACACCATAGTAATTGTAACAGTGCAACACCAACACCATAGTAACTGTAACAGTGCAGCTCCAACACCATAGTAACTGTAACAGTGCAGCTCCCACACCATAGTAACTGTAACAGTGCAGCATCAACACCATAGTAACTGTAACAGTGCAGCATCAACACCATAGTAACTGTAACAGTGCAGCTCCAACACCATAGTAACTGTAACAGTGCAGCTCCAACACCATAGTAACTGTAACAGTGCAGCATCAACACCATAGTAACTGTAACAGTGCAGCATCAACACCATAGTAACTGTAACAGTGCAGCTCCAACACCATAGTAACTGTAACAGTGCAGCTCCAACACCATAGTAACTGTAACAGTGCAGCTCCAACACCATAGTAACTGCAACAGTGCAACAGCAACACCATAGTAACTGTAACAGTGCAGCTCCAACACCATAGTAACTGTAACAGTGCAGCATCAACACCATAGTAACTGTAACAGTGCAACACCAACACCATAGTAACTGTAACAGTGCAGCTCCAACACCATAGTAACTGTAACAGTGCAGCTCCAACACCATAGTAACTGTAACAGTGCAACATCAACACCATAGTAACTGTAACAGTGCAGCTCCAACACCATAGTAACTGTAACAGTGCAACACCAACACCATAGTAACTGTAACAGTGCAGCTCCAACACCATAGTAACTGTAACAGTGCAACACCAACACCATAGTAACTGTAACAGTGCAGCTCCAACACCATAGTAACTGTAACAGTGCAGCTCCAACACCATAGTAACTGTAACAGTGCAACATCAACACCATAGTAACTGTAACAGTGCAGCTCCAACACCATAGTAACTGTAACAGTGCAGCTCCAACACCATAGTAACTGTAACAGTGCAGCTCCAACACCATAGTAACTGTAACAGTGCAACATCAACACCATAGTAACTGTAACAGTGCAGCTCCAACACCATAGTAACTGTAACAGTGCAACACCAACACCATAGTAACTGTAACAGTGCAGCTCCAACACCATAGTAACTGTAACAGTGCAACACTAACACCATAGTAACTGTAACAGTGCAGCTCCAACACCATAGTAACTGTAACAGTGCAGCTCCAACACCATAGTAACTGTAACAGTGCAGCTCCAACACCATAGTAACTGTAACAGTGCAGCTCCAACACCATAGTAACTGTAACAGTGCAACACCAACACCATAGTAACTGTAACAGTGCAGCTCCAACACCATAGTAACTGTAACAGTGCAACACCAACACCATAGTAACTGTAACAGTGCAGCTCCAACACCATAGTAACTGTAACAGTGCAGCTCCAACACCATAGTAACTGTAACAGTGCAACACCAACACCATAGTAACTGTAACAGTGCAGCTCCAACACCATAGTAACTGTAACAGTGCAACACCAACACCATAGTAACTGTAACAGTGCAGCTCCAACACCATAGTAACTGTAACAGTGCAGCTCCAACACCATAGTAACTGTAACAGTGCAACACCAACACCATAGTAACTGTAACAGTGCAGCTCCAACACCATAGTAACTGTAACAGTGCAGCTCCAACACCATAGTAACTGTAACAGTGCAACATCAACACCATAGTAACTGTAACAGTGCAGCTCCAACACCATAGTAACTGTAACAGTGCAACATCAACACCATAGTAACTGTAACAGTGCAGCTCCAACACCATAGTAAGTGTAACAGTGCAGCATCAACACCATAGTAACTGTAACAGTGCAGCTCCAACACCATAGTAACTGTAACAGTGCAGCATCAACACCATAGTAACTGTAACAGTGCAGCATCAACACCATAGTAACTGTAACAGTGCAGCTCCAACACCATAGTAACTGTAACAGTGCAGCATCAACACCATAGTAACTGTAACAGTGCAGCATCAACACCATAGTAACTGTAACAGTGCAGCTCCAACACCATAGTAACTGTAACAGTGCAGCTCCAACACCATAGTAACTGTAACAGTGCAACATCAACACCATAGTAACTGTAACAGTGCAGCTCCAACACCATAGTAACTGTAACAGTGCAACACCAACACCATAGTAAGTGTAACAGTGCAACACCAACACCATAGTAACTGTAACAGTGCAGCTCCAACACCATAGTAACTGTAACAGTGCAGCTCCAACACCATAGTAACTGTAACAGTGCAGCATCAACACCATAGTAACTGTAACAGTGCAACACCAACACCATAGTAACTGTAACAGTGCAGCTCCAACACCATAGTAACTGTAACAGTGCAACACCAACACCATAGTAAGTGTAACAGTGCAACACCAACACCATAGTAACTGTAACAGTGCAGCTCCAACACCATAGTAACTGTAACAGTGCAGCTCCAACACCATAGTAACTGTAACAGTGCAACACCAACACCATAGTAACTGTAACAGTGCAGCTCCAACACCATAGTAACTGTAACAGTGCAACACCAACACCATAGTAACTGTAACAGTGCAACTCCAACACCATAGTAACTGTAACAGTGCAGCTCCAACACCATAGTAACTGTAACAGTGCAGCATCAACACCATAGTAACTGTAACAGTGCAGCTCCAACACCATAGTAACTGTAACAGTGCAGCTCCAACACCATAGTAACTGTAACAGTGCAGCTCCAACACCATAGTAACTGTAACAGTGCAACTCCAACACCATAGTAACTGCGACAGTGCAACTCCAACACCATAGTAACTGTAACAGTGCAGCTCCAACACCATAGTAACTGTAACAGTGCAGCATCAACACCATAGTAACTGTCAGTATCATTGGGACTGAGTTTTGAAAGAAGGTTTCAGAAACCAGTGTTTTCAATCAAGGCAGAAGGATGTGAGAGGTGTTTTGACTCTAGGTCTAAGAAAGTACTGGATGTTGGATATGAAGAATTCACTCTAAACTCTTCCAACTGGACAAATAGAGATTATTCTCAACTATTGTGAGACAATAGTTGAGAATAGTGGGCGGTACGGTGGCACAGTGGTTAGCACTGCTGCCTCACAGCTCCAGAGACCCGGGTTCAATTCCCGCCTCAGGCGACTGACTGTGTGGAGTTTGCACATTCTCCCCGTGTCTGCGTGGGTTTCCTCCAGGTGCTCCGTTTCCTCCCACAGTCCAAAGATGTGCAGGCCAGGTGAATTGGCCATGCTAAATTGCCCGTAGTGTTAGGTATGGGGTAAATGTAGGGGTATGGGTGGGTTGCACTTCGGCAGGTCGGTGTGGACTTGTTGGGCCGAAGGGCCTGTTTCCACACTGTAATGTAATCTAATCTAAAAATGGAGGGTTGCTATCAACTCGTTTGATTGCAAAGTGCACACAGCAGATACAGAGGATTCTCACAGCAGATACAGAGAGCTGTTACAGCTGATACAGAGGATTCTCATAGCAGATACATAGGGCTGTTACAGCAGATACAGAGGATTATCACAGCAGATACAGCGAGCTGTCTCAGCAGGTAGTGATACAAGCAAAAACAAAATCCAGAAACAGATAGATACTGTGATAAGGAAGTGGATGGATGAGCAAAGATGGGTGAAATGTCTTTCTAATTTGCACTATATTGTGCAGTTCCTCTCTTCAGTTTGATGACAGGGGTCTACTGACACCATACTTTGTGTCAGGAAGTTAAATTATTGTGGAGAAATAATTAATTCTTGAAATACCAAGACAAATTGTGAAATATAATTTCTAGCCATTTCTCTTCCCCAGAGAGTGACATTAACTACCTGATGAGCATCGCCTTGGACAAGATCGCTTTCCTTCCATTTAGCTACCTCATGGACCAATGGCGATGGAAGGTGTTTGATGGGCGGATTCCAGAAGATGTTTACAACCAGGAATGGTGGAATCTCAGGTACATTACAAAGATAACTTCATGTAAAATATCAGCAGAGAGAGAGCCAAAGAACATCAAGTGTTAGAGGAAGGAGAGCTTCAGAGAAAAGAGAAAAATATTCCTACTGTAGGTAACAGTGTGAGACAGAGAGAGACTGTGAATAACGGAGGGAGAAAGAGAGACTGAGAGTAACAGGAAGGGTGAAAGAGCCAGGGAGAAACAACAGAGGAGAAAGAGAGAGGAATTGTGACTAAGACAGGAGGGAGAGATAGCAGCAGGAGTGAGAGAGAAAGAGAGCGAGAGAGGCAGTGAAACGCTCACTGTGAATAAAAGAGAGAGGAAAATGTGAGAAAGACAGAGAGAGAGATTGTAAGCAAGAGACAGAGTCTGTGAGTAGGAGATCTCTTTAGTAATCAGAGTCAACAAACCTGGTCTAAGTTTAAATGCAGCTTGGTAGTTAACTGTCGATGATCATCTAACTTATACATTCTCCATGGCAATGTTTCCACCAACCAGTGTTTACCTGAGAACCAATCAGCAGTCTCTCCTCATGCAATGTAATATATGTTTACACTTTTCCCTTCCCCAGATCATCTCTTCAGGCCATCCCAGAATCCCGTTTCCCTTCATCCAATTCCCCTTGGGCCTGCAGGCCTCCACTGACTCCTCCAGTCCTCCATGGAGAACATCTCTGCCTCCCCCCCTCCCCCCCCCCCCACCACACCCATGAAGCACTGCCTTCTATTCAGGATTCCTGGTGCACACACAGTGCCAGACTCCCTACAACTCACTGCAGGCTCAGCGTCCCTCTGGATTGATCCCTACCTGCCCTTGGCTTCCATAACTCCCAGTCCTCAGGACCGCTGAACAATTGCCTGGGCCAGGGCACCATGAGCCACTCAGAAACATGGGATTTACAGGACTGGAAGATGCCATTTAGCCCATTGCATTCCCTCTGTCTCTCTGAATAAGAAAAGCACTTAGAGCCCTCCCTCATTTTCTCTCTGTAACAATGTGTATTATTCCTTTCTAAACAGCCACCTAGTTCCATTTCTGAACACTTTCACTGAATATTCAGTGTTTTCTCATTACATTTTGTTTTCTCCTCTTGCTCTGTCGGTATTTTCACTTTCTCACTGTGTGTATTTTCTTACCCTCTGCATGACTTGCATTCTCGCTGTTTCTTTTACTCATCATTTTAATTTATGGTGACATTCCTTCTCTCCCCTCCCAATCTCTAATAATGTCTTCCCTTTCTTTCTGCATCTGTATTACAGATTTCTCTCATCCCTTTGTGTGCATCTGTGACCCTCGCTCTCTATCCTCATCTCTCTCTGTCTCTCTCTGTTGATTTGTGATTCTTTGGTCTGTGTTTGGAGCTGTGGATCCTTTTCTGTTCTGAGCTCTGTTTTACTCTATTACTGGCTTGATGATGATTGCAACTGGATCTACAAAACAAATGCTTTCTATGCCTCTCCAACTAGGCAGTGCAGCTGAGGTTCACAGCATAAGAAGTTCAGCACCAAGTATGTTACTTTTGAAGTTTAGTAACAAATCAAGTTTTAGTTTTCAAACAGACGACATTCCCTCTGCAACATTAAACAGGAAGGCTGGAATTTTCCATTTCTGCACATGTGCCTGTTTGATCTTCCACCCATTAATGTTATAGATCGTCTTGTGCAGAGGGAGCATTTAGGGCAAATGGTGGTCTGGTTATCTGGCTGATAACCCACAATGTGTTCCTTTCATTAGACTTCAAAAATGTATATTTTTCATTACCATTATCTCTGGGTGATGGCCCATCGCTGGAATGTTCATGCATAGACCCAGCAAATGCCCCGAGGGCCTGGTTCCAATCCCACCACGACAGGTGGGAGAATTTGAATTCAATAAAAGTGAGGATTTAAGAGTCTATGATGACCAGGAGTCCGTTGCTTGGTTGTCAGGGAAAAACTCATCTGGTTCACTAATGTCCTTTAGGGAAGGATACTGCCATCCTTACCTGGTCTGGCCTACATGTGATTCCAGACCCACAGCGATGTGGTTGATTCTCAAATGTCCTCTGGGCAATTAGAGATGGGCAATAAATGCTGGACCAGTCAGTGATGGCCTCTAACCCCTGAGTAAATTTTAAAAAGCAGTATTCAACAATCAAACTTCTCCACCCAAGGGAACCTTGGAATCTGCTCTGGGAAACAGTGTCATTGCGTGAAGCTTACTCAAGGGTGGCACTTTGTGAGTTGAAATGTTTACCAAGGCCTGAGCAAATTACTCACAAATACAACAGCAATACTCTTCAAATGTCACTCGTTGACTGGGTAGTGCTTTGAGATGTCCCCAGGATAAGACAGATGCTATGGGGGATCTTTCTTCTGTGAGGTATTCAGTAAAAGTATTCACAAGTTGCAGTTATGTAGGAGACCATACCTACACACAGCAAGGAGAGTGAGGATCCAGGGATGCTGCCTGACCTGCTGTGCTTTTCCAGCACTACGCTCTCGACTCCCAAGATCCAAGCCTGAGAATGTCACTGCCATGATCAGCCCATGTCAGGGCTGAGTGCTGCCCTAACCCGTCAGGGGCACACACCCCATCCCCATCACTGTTCCCAACCTCACCCCATTTCCTGGTCCTCCCCCTCCCCCCACTCCCAAGTTCAACCCCAGCACCCATTTATCAGTGCTGGCAGGACAGTGCTGCCTCCTACTGGTGCTGCTGCCCTCTCATGGCCCTTGAGTCCTATGCCACCTATGATTAGATTGGATTAGATTCCCTACAGTGTGGAAACAGGCCCTTCGGCCCAACAAGTCCACACTGACCCTCCGAAGAGTAACCCACCAGACCCATTCCCCTCTGACTTGTCGATAGACAAATATCAATGGTAGACATGGCAAGAGAAGACTTTGAGCAGTTTACCCCTTCACTGGCCCAGAAAGTCCCAGGACAAACCATATCACAAAAAGCCCACTCCAGACCCAGTTCTGAGACCACTCCAAAGAATCTGGGATGTTTTATCACTCTGCCTGGACACCGTCGCAGACGGTCAGTTCCCCCACCTCCCCCCACCACCTTAAACATTCACTCCTTGTCCTCCTGCAGAGGAGTGGCAGCAGTGTGGATAAAAGACCCCCCCCCCCAAGGCAATTCTCGAAGGATCTTTCAACAGCTTCTTCACCTATACCGTGCAGGACCTGAGACCGCTGTTATGCCCATTCCCCTTCAAGTCGCACAGCACTATGCCTTGGAAATATATCATTGGGCTCTCACTGACACTGGCTAAAATTCCTACAGCTCCCACCCGAACAACATATTCAGAGTCGAGAGTGTGTTGATGGAAAAGCACAGCAAGTCAGGCAGCATCCATGCCCAAAATATTGACTCTCCTGCTCCTCGGATGCTGCCTGATCTGCTGTGCTTTTCCAGCACCACACACTTGACTCTGATCTCCAGCATCTGCAGTCCAACTTTCTCCAAACAACATGTTCGATCTACTTACTCGAACACCTAAAGGTGGAGAATAAATGCTAGTCTACTCAGTGATGCTGACATCACAAGAATCATTTACTGAAAATGGCCTCTACTGTCAAGTATACACCTCCCCATAACCCAGCCATCACAATCACAGCCAGTCCCTGACACAACCCAAACATTCTCCTCTTTGTAAACTGCATTTTATTTACTGACCTCCCAGGTCCACTAAAATCCAAAAGAATTTGCAAAGGCAAGGATAGTCAACATGGCTTTATGCGTGGGAAATCATGTCTCACAAACTTGATTGAGTTTTTTGAAGAAGTAACAAAAAGGATTGATGAGGGCAGAGCATTAGATATGATCTATATGGACTTCAGTAAGGCGTTCGACAAAGTTCCCCATGGGACTGGTTAGCAAGGTTAGATCTCACGGAATACAGGGAGAACTAGCCATTTGGATACAGAACTGGCTCAAAGGTAGAAGACAGAGGGTGGTGGTGGAGGGTTGCTTTTCAGACTGGAGGCCTGTGACCAGTGGAGTGCCACAAGGATCGGTGCTGGGTCCTCTACTTTTCGTTATTTATATAAATGATTTGGATGTGAGCATAAGAGGTACAGTTAGTAAGTTTGCAAATGACACCAAAATTGGAAGTGTAGTGGACAGCGAAGAGGGTTACTTCTGAGTACAATGGGAATTTGACCAGATGGGCCAGTGGGCTGAGAAGTGGCAGATGGAGTTTAATTTAGATAAATGCGAGGTGCTGCATTTTGGCTTTATAGAGGTTTATAAAATCATGAGGGGCATGGATAGGAGAGAGAAAAGATTGAAAAGAGACCTAAGGGGCAACCTTTTCACACAGAGGGTGGTGCATATATGGAATGAGCTGCCAGAGGAAGTGGTGGAGGCTGGTACAATTATAGCATTTAAATGGCACCTGGATGGGTAGATAAATAGGAAGGGTTTGGAGGGATAAGGGCCAAGTGCTGGCAAATGGGACTAGATTGGGTTGGGATATCTGGTTGACATGGACGAGTTGGACCGAAGGGTCTGTTTCCGTGCTGTAATCTCTATGACTCTATGTCAGTGAAGGTTTGAGTACAGCGTGCAGACCGGGCCAGTGTCCAACTTATCTTGTACCTCTCTTCTGCAGGTTAAAATATCAGGGAGTTTGTCCTCCTGTTGCTCGATCAGAGGAAGATTTTGATCCTGGCGCAAAATTCCACATTCCTTCGAGTGTACCTTATGTCAGGTATGTCTTTGATACTGACCTTTCTGTGGTTCAGTTTCTGTCACTACACTTGGAGAATTGTTCAATTATCACTAATAAACAGGATGGACAACCCATTCAGAAATGACCTGGATCCTCCTGCAATTGAAGATTGCCTTGACACTGTAGTGTGCAGGGAGAGAAAAATGGTGTGCTTTGATTTAATTTTCTCTGACCTTTGCATTTGTTGTTTTGCAAAACATGAAACCTCCAGAACTGAGGCAGATAGAGTCTGCCAACAGCTCCCATGATGTCATCAGAACAGAAAGATCATTCTTTTAACCCAAGGAAATTTGACAAAACAAATTCAAAAACCATGCCCATTGTTACTTTATTTGGAATGTGACTTGAGGCCAAAATGAAATTGTATGGGCAAAAGCCAAGATCAGGTTAGGATGAGCAATGATAACACAGAGGCAATTCATTTATATTCAAAAACACACTCTTAACAACCAAGGCTACAAATTTGATCTATACTTGTTGATTGACCTGAGAAACAGAGTTTCAGATCGATGAACTTCCAACAGAACCCTAATTCATGAATTAGTCAATGTAAATGCCACTTTTGAGCTCGAACTCTGTGCTTTACTCTTCTCAGATATTTTGTGAGCTTCATCATCCAGTTCCAGTTTCATGAGAGCCTTTGTAAAGCAGCTGGTCAAACAGGACCTCTGTACAAATGTGATATCTACAAGTCAACAGCTGCAGGAAAACTCATCGGGTAAGAACTATTACAGTTCCTTTGTAACTAGGAAGAATTATAACTAGCTGCCCTAAAACCTCAAACAGAACACTCAGAACAGAGAGGAAATACTCAAGGAAATATGACCAAAGTTCGCCTTCTACCATTCTGATATAATATAGCCAAAAGGACTTATTGACTTATTACATTCCTCAATCCCTGTCAGTGAATCTACAATGGAACCGGAAATTACATTTTACAGAAAAGTGGGGAGAATATAAAAAGTGCAGGGTTGAAACTGGAAAGGAAATGAGGATAAAACTCCTTGGATGCTGCCTGAACTGCTGTGCTCTTCCAGCAACACTAATCCTGGAAATGAGGATAGAAAAGAGAGGGCAAGAAAGAATATTGACAAGCAAAGCTCAGGTGAACCCAGAAATGTTTTCAGTTACATTAAGAGAAAGTCAATAATTAAGGAAAGAAAAGAGGCCATGAAAAAGATTTTTAGATTAGATTACTTACAGTGTGGAAACAGGCCCTTCGGCCCAACAAGTCCACACTGACCCACCGAAGCACAACCCACCCAGACCCATTCCCCTACATTTACTCCTTCACCTAACACTACGGGCAATTTAGCATGGCCAATTCACCTAACCTGCACATTTTTGAACTGTGGGAGGAAACCGGAGCAAACCCGCGCGCAGACACGGGGAGAATGTGCAAACTCCACACAGTCAGTTGCCTGAGGCGGGAATTGAACCCAGGTCTCTGGCGCTGTGAGGCAGCAGTGCTAACCACTGGGCCACCGTGCCACTCTGCCACTGGGCTGCTCACAGTTTTAAGAAGTAATCTGTGTATAAAAGTGAAAGGCATTAGAAGAGTTAAAAAGGGGTCATGAAAAGGTGAGAGCAAACAGGAACAAGAAGAGTCCCAAAGATTTTATACGGATATAAAAAGCAAGATGGTAGCCGGGAAAAAGGTTAGGCCACTCAAGGACAAAGGAGGGAATCTATGTGTAGAGCCGGAGGTGATGTTCTACATGGATGTTTTGTGTCGATGTTCACCAAAGAGGAAGAAATGGTGGAGGATGATCTCAGGGAAGAAAATGCTGAATTTCTAAGCAAAGTTGCTATTAAAAAAGAAGAGATATTGTGCATCTTTTAGAAGTATTAAAGTAGGGAAGTATTTGAGTCCGGTATAATTGATCCCAGAAAATTGAGGAGGCATGAAGAAATCATTGGAGCATTGACAGACATCTTTGTCTCCCCTTTGGCCACGGGTGAGATCTAGTGGACTGGAGAATAGCCAATGTTGACCCATGAAGAAGGGTAGCAGGGATAATCCTGGAAATTACAGGCCTGGGGGCCTCACTTTGCTGGCAGGGAAATTATTGGAAAAGATTCTCAGGGACAAGATCTTTTTGTATTGAGGAGCAAATGGACGTATTAGACAATAGACAATCGGTGCAGGAGTAGGCCATTCTGCCCTTCGAGCCCGCACCACCATTCAATATGATCATGGCTGATCATCCTTAATCAGTATCCTGTTCCTGCCTTATCTCCATAACCCTTGATTCCACTATCCTTGAGAGCTCTATCCAACTCTTTCTTAAATGAATCCAGAGACTGGGCCTCCACTGCCCTCTGGGGCAGAGCATTCCACACAGCCACCACTCTCTGGGTGAAGAAGTTTCTCCTCATCTCTGTCCTAAATGGTCTACCCCATATTTTTCAGCTGTGTCCTCTGGTTTGGCACTCACCCATCAGCGGAAACATGTTTCCTGCCTCCAGAGTGTCCAATCTTTTAATAATCTTATATGTCTCAATCAGATCCCCTCTCAGTCTTCGAAACTCAAGGGTATACAAGCCCAGTCACTCCAGTTTTCAGCATAAGGTAATCCTGCCATTCCAGGAAT
Organism: Chiloscyllium plagiosum; assembly: GCF_037043375.1. Lineage (NCBI taxonomy): Eukaryota > Metazoa > Chordata > Chondrichthyes > Orectolobiformes > Hemiscylliidae > Chiloscyllium > Chiloscyllium plagiosum. Next base: position 49,509,700 of record NW_028270170.1, on the reverse strand, counting down.
TGACCTCGTGAACCTATGCTGCACTCCCTCAATAGCCAGAATATCTTTCCTCAAACTTGGAGACCAGAACTGCACACAGTACTCCAGGTGTGGTCTCACCAGGGCCTTGTACAGCTGCAGAAGAACCTCTTTGCTTCTATACTCAATCCCTCTTGTTATGAAGGCCAGCATGCTATTAGCCTTCTTCACTACCTGCTGTACCTGCATGCTCACCTTCATTGACTGGTGTACAAGAACACCCAGATCTCTCTGTACTCCCCTTTACCTAAATTGATTCCATTGAGGTAGTAATTGGCATATTAGCGATAGACAGGGTGGCTTTGTGTAGTGGAGGTAGTGCTTCACTAACTTGATTGAGATTTTTGAGGAGGTGATGAAGATGGTTGATGACGGAAAGGTGGTTGATGGTGTGGGAACTTGTGCCTGGATCCTTAATGAATACTTTGATTCAGCATTCACGAGTGACAGGAACTTTGTCATTTCTGAGGACAGTGTGAAACGAACTGATACACTTAAACAGATCGATGTTAAGAAGGAGGATGTGCTGGAAATTTTGAAAAAAGTAAGGATAGACAATTGTCCTGGGCTAGACGATATGTACCCAAGGTTACTGCAGGAAGCGAGGGAAGAGATTGCTGCCCATTCTAAGTGATTAAAGACTTAACAGCAGTCTAGGTTTGTTCAATACATCGCATCAGTTGTATGACACTTTGATCTTTTACTATAAATTCTGTGTGCTATGATCCTGCCCCACAGCTCCCTGATGAAGGAGCAGCACTCCAAAAACTTGTAATTCCAAATAAACCTGTTGGACTATAGCCTGATGTTGTGTGATTTTTATGTTTGTCCACCCCAGTAAAACACCAGCACCTCCACATCAAAAGTCCCTCATGGCAGACTGGTACAAAAGGTGAAGTCACATGGTATCAGGGGTGAGCTGGCAAGGTAGATACAGAACTGGCTTAGTCATAGGAGACAGAGGGTAGTGGTGGAAGGATGTTTTACGAATGGAACGTCAGGTGATGTTCCCCTGGAATCATGCTGGGACCTCTGCTGTGCATGGTCTACATAAATGATTTGGAGGAAAACATGGCTGGTCTCATTAGTAAGTTTGCTAAGATGATATAAAGATTGGTGGAGTTGCGGATAGTGAGGAGGATTGTCAGAGGATACAGCAGGATATAGATCAGAGATGTGGACAGAAATATGGCAGGTGGAGTTTAATCCGGACAAATTTGAGGTGATGCACTCTTGAATGTCAAGTGCAGGTGGAAACTAAGGCAGAACCCTTAGGAATATTGATATGCAGAGGGATCTGGGTGTGCAGGTCCACAGATCACTGAAGGTGGTGTAGGAAGGTGAGGTAGTAAAAAAGGCCTATGGCATGCTTGCCTTCACTGGAAAGGGGCATTGGGTAGATGGATAAACAAGTTACATTGCAACTTTATACATCTTTAGTTGGGGCACACTTGGAATATGGCGTAAGTTGTGCCCCTGTTCAAAAAAGGGAATAGGGAATTACAGGCCAGTTAGTCTTACTTTGGTGGTAGGCAAAGTAATGGAAAGGGTACTGAGGGATAGGATTTATGAGTATCTGGAAAGACACTGCTTGATTAGGGACATGGATTTGTGAGGGGTAGGTCTTGCCTTACAAGTCTTAATGAATTCTTTGAGGAGGTGACCAAGCATGTGGATGAGGATAGAGCAGTGGATGTAGTATACATGGATTTTAGTAAGGCATTTGATAAGGTTCCCCATGGTAGGCTTATGTGGAAAGTCAGGAGGCATGGGATAGTGGGAAGTTTGGCCAGTTGGATAGAGAACTGGCTAACCGGTCGAAGTCAGAGAGTGGTGGTAGATGGTAAATATTCAGCCTGGAGCCCAGTTACAAGTGGAATTCCGCAGGGATCAGTTCTGGGTCCTCTGCTGTTTGTAATTTTTATTAATGACTTGGAAGAGGGAGTCGAAGGGTGGGTCAGTAAATTTGCAGACGATACGAAGATTGGTGGAGTTGTGGATAGTGAGGAGGGCTGTTGTCAGCTGCAAAGGGACTTAGATATGATGCAGAGCTGGGCTGAGGAGTTGCAGATGGAGTTCAACCCTGTCAAGTATAACGTTGTCCATTTTGGAAGGACAAATAAGAATGCGGAATACAGGGTTAACAGTAGGGTTCTTAGTAAGGTGGAGGAGCAGAGGGATCTTGGGGTCTATGTTCATAGATCTTTGAAAGTTGCCACTCAGGTGGATAGAGCTTGTAAGAAGGCCTATGGTGTATTAGCGTTCATTAGCAGAGGGATTGAATTCAAGAGTCGTGAGGTGATGTTGCAGCTGTATAGGACCTTGGTTAGGCCACATTTGGAGTACTGTGTGCAGTTCAGGTCGCCTCATTTTAGGAAAGATGTGGAAGCTTTGGAGAGGGTGCAGAAGAGATTTACCAGGATGTTGCCTGGAATGGAGAATAGGTCGTACGAGGATACGTTGAGAGTGCTAGGCCTTTTCTCATTGGAACGGCGAGGATGAGGGGTGACTTGATAGAGGAGTATACGATGATCAGGGGAATATATAGAGTAGACAGTCAGAGACTTTTTCCCCAGGTACAACAGAGTGTTACAAGGGGACATAAATTTAAGGTGAAGGGTGGAAGGTATGGGGGGATGTCAGGGGTGGGTTCTTTACCCAGAGAGTGGTGGGGGCATGGAATGCGCTGCCTGTGGGAGTGGCAGAGTCAGAATCATTGGTGACCTTTAAGCGGCAATTGGATAGGTACATGGATGGGTGCTTAAGCTAGGACAAATGTTCGGCACAACATCATGGGCCGAAGGGCCTGTTCTGTGCTGTATTGTTCTATGTTCTAAGTTCTGGTCACCACACTACCAGAAGGATGTAAATGCTTTGGAGAGGGTACAGAAAAGGTTTACCAGAATTTTGCCTGGTATGGGGGATTTTAGTTATGAGGAAAGGTTGGATAGACTAGGTTTATTTTCACTGGAACACAGGAGGTTGAGGGCGACCTGATAGAAGTTTACAAGATTGTGAATTGCATGGATAGAGTGGAAAATATGAGGTTTGTTTCCAGAGTTGAGGGGTCATTGCTAGGGAACACAGGTTCAAGGTGCAAGGGGGTGGGGGGAGTTTAAAAGATATATGCAAGGCAAAGTTTTCACACAAAGGGTGGTGTGTGTCTGGAACGTGCTGTCAGAGGAGGTGATGGAAACAGACACAATAGCAGCATTCAAGAAGCACCTGGATGAATACATCAACAGGAAGGGAATAGAGGGAGAGGGATCCTGTAAGTGGTGACAGTTTTATTATGGAAAGGAAAAATGTATTGGGACAGGCTTGGAGGGCCGAAGGGCCTGTTCCTGTGCTGCACTGTTCTTTGTTCTTTTTATGGGAATGATTCTTATTGCATGTGTCTTCCCAAAAACTCAATGGATAAAATATGTGTGGCATGGTGACTCAGTGGTTAGCTCTGCTGCCTCACAGCGCTCGAGGCCCAGGTTTGATTCCACCCTTGGGTGACTCTCTGTGTGGAGTTTGCACAGTCTTCGTGTGTCTGTGTGGGTTTCCTCCAGGTGCTCCAGTCTCCTCCTACAGTACAAAGCTGTACAGACTGGGTAGATTAGCCATGGGAAATACAGGGTAAGGGTGTGGGTCTGGATGGGCTGCTGTTAAGAGCGTGGGGATGGACTTGATGGGCCGAATGGCCTACTTCCACACTGTAGGGGTTCTATTCTAAGTACTGGGTTGGCCTGAAGAGCTCAGTTTCGAGTTGGCACAGCCAGTGGCTTCTTTCAGTGGTGTAAAATGTCTCGGAGGAAAGCCCCGATAGAGAATTTGGGGAATCCAAGGTTATCTCTTTCCTCCACAAAACCCTGCACTCTGTACGTGTCCTGTCCCAAATAACTCACTTACTTTATCCCAAAATGTTAACTTCTGGAGGAATTCTATCTAATTTTGGACAAACTGCTGCTATTGCCAGTGAAGGGAATGTGTTCTATCAATTGATCATTCAGTCTCTGATGTAATGGCCTTGATATTTTAAGCTCCCCTGGCCCTGCCCCAAGAAACAAGCAGGAATGGTTTGGATAAGGAGTTAAAATCAGAAAAAGATTGAAATCTTGTCTCTGATCCATTACATTCCTGACTTTTGTGATGTTAACAGTGATAATTCACATACCAGGCTGGACTTACCAGACCTTTCCTGCACTCCACATCCACTCAAAAAAAAATCATGTGTTTGAATATTCCCACTTTAGGAACACTCTGTATCCTTTGGGATTATTGTTCTGGACAAGGTGAAACAGATCAGCATCTTGAATTGCATTCAGATACATTATCCTTAAGTGAAAGCAGTGGATATGAATGTATAATATTTATAATTGGCCTTCTCACTCAGTTACCACATTACATCCTGGAGGAAGTGAGGAACCACATTGCTCAAGGCACAGATCATTCATTCAACATCTACCCTTACCCCAAAACATTTTTTTTCAAAAATATACTTTATTTGTTATATTTGTAAAAGTATTTTGTAAAATATATCAATTTGAATATTATAAAGTCAACTTAGGCAGCATGTTCCATTGGATATGTTTTGAATACACTTAATCTTTACAACTGACGTTCCATATCAGGTCTATCCCAAATAGTACTATTTATGGTAAGTTACGTTTATATTAATGGAGAATCCACCTCTCTCTCCTTCCTCCTGCTTTAAGATGCTCCTACCTTTTAGACCATCTGCCATAATATCCCTTTTTGTGGCTTAGTGTCTAAATTTGCATCATAGTGCTCCTGTCGAGCAACTCGGAATGTTTTAATATATGGAAGGCACAATGCAAACAGAAGTTGTTGTTGTCATTTCCATCTCAGGGATGCCATGAAACTGGGGAGTAGCAAGCCGTGGCCTGAAGCAATGAAGATGATCACAGGGAACTCCAGAATGTCTGCTTCTTCCCTCCTGAAATACTTCCAGCCACTAACAGAATGGCTCACTGAAGAAAATAAGAAGCAACAAGAGACCCTCGGGTGGCCTGATTATGACTGGACTCCAGGTCAGTACAACATGATGTCCAGCTAAAGATAGCCATCCTTTAACATCCGAGCTCATTCATTCAGGTGTGCTGTTGGGTGGCATATCTTCACTCAAAGGGTGGTGGAAATCTAAAACTTGTCCCCCAAAAGATTTCAAAACTGAGATTCAGATATTTTTGTCAGATTTAAAGCATTAATGAGTCAAACCAGGTTAATGGAATTAAGACCCAGGGGGTGGTGTGTGTATGGAATGAGCTGGTGGTGGAGGCTGGTACAATTACAACATTTAAAAGGCATCTGGATGGGTATGTGAATAGGAAGGGTTTAGAAGGAGATGGGACTAGATTAGGTTAGGATATCTGGTCAGCATGCACAAGTTGATCCGAAGGGTATGTTTCTGTGTTATACATCTCTATGACTCTCCATGGATCAATCATCATTGAACTGATGACTTTTGACAGGTCAAATGGTCTCCTTCTCCTTCTCTGTCCTATGCAGGTGATGATACTGATAACAGTAAATTATCACCAACAATTGCTCCTTTGAAGTCACTAAGTCTGTTTTGGATGTGATTAGATTGACACTGCTAACATATGGAATAATGACCTGGGAAAGGATTCAGATGTTTAGTCTGAGCAGCAGTGATTAGAGTCATAGAGTCATAGAGATGTACAGCATGGAAACAGACCCTTCGGTCCAACTCATCAATGCCGACCAGATATCCGAAATTAATCTAGTCCCATTTGCCAGCACCCGACCCATATCCCTCTAAACCCTTCCTATCCATATACCCATCCAGATGCTTTTTAAATGCTGTAATTGTACCAGCCTCCACCACTTTCTCTGGCAACTCGTTCCACACATGCACCACCCTCTGCATGAAAATGTTGCCCCTTAGCTCCTTTCCCCTCTCACCCTAAAACCTATGCCCTCTAGTTCTGGATTCCCCCACCCCAGGGAAAAGACTTTGTCTATTTATCCCATCCATGCCCCTCATGATTTTGTAAACCTCTATAAGGTCACCTCTCAGCCTCCGAAACTCCAGGGAAAACAGCCCCAGCCTGTTTAAGTCTCTCCCTATAGCTCAGATCCTCCAACCCTGGCAACATCCTTGTAAATCTCTTCTGCACCCTTTCACGGAAGGAGACCAGAATTGCACGCAATATTCCAACAGTGGCCTAACCAATGTCCTGTACAGCCACAACCCATCTAACCCCGCCCCTGCCCACTTCTCCAAACCCGTCCAACCCCAGCCCCTGGCCGATCCCCCCATCCACATTCCACCGACCTATCCGCACCCCTCCCCGTCCATCCTGTCTGCCCCACCCCAGTGCACCCCCCGCCCTCCCCATTCTCCCCCCCCTCCAACGCAGCCAGACTGGGCACCAACAGTAAGACTGCTGTTGCCTTTGGCGGGTGAGTCTCCAAATAGCACGCACACGCACACGCACAGACGCACATGCACAGGCACACACACACATTTTTACTGCAATGTTTTTACAAGTTCCACCTTTGCCCTGTGCAGGACAATGTTGGAGAGATTATCTGGGGAAAGGGGATTCAGGGTACACCCCTGTGTAGAGAGAGCGGGCAGTCAGTCACCTGGGGACTGTGCCTGCACTCCCATCAATGTCCAGGATTTCAGGAAGCATTTCAGGAAGCTGGGTTCATTTTTAATCAGTGTAAACAAAAGATGTGATCAGTGTTGGAAACACCTCTTTGATGTAATGCTTCTAGCGGGACCTTGAGATCTCCTTTGATTAATCCGAAATTCGGATAATTGATATTCAGATAATTGAGGTTCCTCTGTATAAGTGATTTAGACTTGAGTGTAGGAGGTATAATCTGTAAGTTCACAGACAATATAAAAATTGGTGGGATGGTAAATAGTGAGGAAGATAGCCTTGGACTATGAGAGGATGTAGAGTCAAGAGAGTGGTGCTGGAAAAGTACAGCGGGTCAGGCAGCATCCGAGGAGCAGGAGAATCGACGTTTCGGATGTTGGGTTGGTCAGATGGGTTGATTAATGGCAAATATATTTCAATCGGATAAATGTGGGGCAATGTATTCAAGATTAGATTACTTACAGTGTGGAAACAGGCCCTTCGGCCCAACAAGTCCGCACCAACCCGCCACGCACCCAGACCCATTCCCCTACACCTAACACTCGGGCAATTTAGCATGGCCAATTTACCTAACCTGCACATTTTTGGATTGTGGGAGGAAACCGGAGCACCCGGAGGAAACCCACGCAGACACGGGGAGAACGTGCAAACTCCACACAGAGAGTCGCCTGAGGCGGGAATTGAACCCGGGTCTCTGGTGCTGTGAGGCAGCAGTGCTAACCACTGTGCCACCATGCCACCCACACAAACAAGACAGGGAATTCATGATTAACAGTAGGAATCTGGGTGCAATAAGGATCAGAGGGGCCTTGATATGTATGGACACTGGTCCCTTCAGGTAGCGGGGGCAGGTGGATAAAATGGTGAAGAAGACATATGGCATAGTTGCATTGATTAGGCAGGGCATAGAGTTTAAGAGCAAGGAAGTAATGCTGGAACTGTACAAAATGCTAGTTAGGCCACAGCTGGACTACTGTGGGCAGTTCTGGAATCCAAATTATCGGAGGATGTGATAACACTGGAGAGGGTGCAGAGGAGATTTGCCAGGATGTTGCCTGGGCTGGAGAGTTTCAGTTCTGAAGAGAGATAGACAGATTGGGTTGTTTTCCTTAGAGCAGAGAAAACAGAGAGAGGACATTATTGAGATGGATAAAATGATGAGGGGCAGAGATAGGGTAGAGAGGAATAAACATTATCCCTTGATGGAGGGCTCCATGACCAGGGGCAGAAATTAAAGACAAGAAGCAAAAGGTTTAGAGGAGATATGAGGAAAAGGTCTTCCACCCACAGGGTGGTGGGATTCTCTAACTCAACACCGACTGGGTGATCGCTTTGCTGAGCACCTTCGGTCTGTACGCAATCAGGTCCCAGATCTTCCCGTGGCTTGCCACTTCAACACACAATCCTGCTCCCATGCCCACATGTCTGTCTCGGCCTGCTGCAATGTTCCAGTGAAGCTCTACGCCAACTGGAGGAACAGCATCTCATTTTCGAACTAGGCACGTTACAGCCTGCCGGTCTCAACATTGAATTCAACAACTTCAGATAATTTTATTTCATAGAACATAGAACATAGAACAGTACAGCAAAAACAGGCCCTTCAGCCCACAGTGTTGTGCCAACCACTGATCCTCATGTATGCACCCTCAAATTTCTGTGACCATATGCATGTCCAGTAGTCTCTTAAATGTCCCCAATGACCTTGCTTCCACAACTGCTGCTGGCAACGCATTCCATGCTCTCACAACTCTGTGTAAAGAACCTGCCTCTGACATCCCCTCTATACTTTCCTCCAACCAGCTTAAAACTATGACCCCTCGTGTTAGTTATTTCTGCCCTGGGAAATAGTCTCTGGCTATAGACTCTATCTATGCCTCTCATTATCTTGTATACCTCAATTAGGTCCCCTCTCCTCTTCCTTTTCTCCAATGAAAAAATTCCGAGCTCAGTTAACCTCTCTTCATAAGATAAGCCCTCCAGTCCAGGCAGCATCCTGGTAAACCTCCTCTGAACCCTCTCCAAAGCATCCACATCTTTCCTATAATAGGGCGACCAGAACTGGACGCAATATTCCAAGTGCGGTCTAACCAAAGTTTTATAGAGCTGCATCAAGATCTCACGACTCTTAAACTCAATCCCCCTGTTAACGAAAGCCAAAACACCATATGCTTTCTTAGCAACCCTGTCCACTTGGGTGGCCATTTTAAGGGATCTATGTACCTGCACACCAAGATCCCTCTGTTCCTCCACACTGCCAAGAATCCTATCCTTAATCCTGTATTCAGCTTTCAAATTTGACCTTCCAAAATGCATCACCTCGCATTTATCCAGGTTGAACTCCATCTGTCACCTCTCAGCCCATCTCTGCATCCTGTCAATGTCCCGCTGCAGCCTACAACAGCCCTCTATACTGTCAACGACACCTCCAACCTTTGTATCTTCTGCAAACTTGCTGACCCATCCTTCAATCCCCTCATCCAAGTCATTAATAAAAATTACAAAGAGTAGAGGCCCAAGGACAGAGCCTTGTGGAACACCACTCACCACAGACTTCCAGGCAGAATATTTTCCTTCTACTACCACTCGCTGTCTTCTGTTGGCCAGCCAATTCTGTATCCAGACAGCTAAGTTCCCCTGTATCCCATTCCTCCTGACCTTCTGAATGAGCCTACCATGGGGAACCTTATCAAATGCCTTGCTGAAGTCCATATACATCACATCCACAGCTCGACCCTCATCAACTTTTCTAGTCACATCCTCAAAGAACTCGATACGGTTTGTGAGGCATGACCTGCCCATCACAAAGCCGTGTTGAATGCATTTAATCAAGCCGTGTTCTTCCAGATGGTCATAAATCCTATCCCTCAGAATCCTTTCTAACATCTTGCAGACGACAGACGTGAGACTCACTGGTCTGTAATTGCCGGGGATTTCCCTATTTCCTTTCTTGAAGAGAGGAATTACATTTGCCTCTCTCCAGTCCTCAGGTACGACTCCAGTGGAGAGCGAGGATGCAAAGATCTTCGCAAGTGGCAAAGCAATTGCATTTCTCGTTTCCCAAAGCAGCCGAGGACAAATCTGGTCCGGGCCTGGCGACTTGTCAATCTTAATGTTTGACAAAATTTTCAGCACATCAGCTTCCTCTATCTCTATCCATTCCAACATGCACACCTGCTCTTCAAAGGTTTCATTCACTACAAAGTTTGTTTCTTTCGTAAAGACAGAAGCAAAAAACTCATTTAGGCCTTCCCCTGCCTCCTCAGACTCCACACAAAAAGTCCATATGCTATCCCTGATCGGCCCTACTCTTTCTTTGACCATTCTCTTATTCCTCACATAAGTGTAAAATGCCTTTGTGTTCTCCCTAATCTGTTCTGCCAAGCCTTTCTCGTGCCCCCTCCTGGCATTTATTTAAATTTTTTTTTCACTGTTCTTGATCATCTCTCTTTCTCTCACCCCCCACTCTCTCATCACCTTTTTTCTCTCCTGTTCCCCCTTTGCTACCCTTTTCCCGTTTTTCATTTTGCCTCTGCTTCACCCCTCCCCCCATCCCCCACATATTTTGTCACATAGCACTGGCTTCAGTCTTGGTCATTCACAGCTCCTAATCTCCCTATAATCTCTCTATGTACTGTCATTATCACCTCGTTATTGCTACCTTGGCTTCTGGAACCATGATTCACCTTCTCTCAGCCTCGTATAAATACCTCCCTATTTCTCCCATTATTTTAGCTTTGACAAAGGGTCAGTTAGACTCGAATCGTCAGCTCTTTTCTCTCCTTACAGATGCTGCCAGACCTGCTGAGATTTTCCAGCACTTTCTCTTTTGGTTTCAGTTTCCAGCATCAGCTGTAATTTGCTTTTATTAAGCCTGAAAGTGTGTTCTTTTTCACTCAGAATCTAAAAATTATATCAGCGATTGAGTGACAGTTTTTAGACTGGGCTCGATTTATTTCTGTAAGGCTAGGGGGATAGGAATTGTCTTTTTGTCTTATGTCTTGTCCTCATTTCCAATGGTTAGATCATGGGACTTCGGATACTTATAGCGGTTTGACATTGCTTGCTGCAGGACAGATGATCAGGCAACCGTTCTGCTCTGATCAGCTGCTTGTTGGAAAGATTTACAGGCTGTGTTATAAATACATCTCACCCACTCCAACCTCTCACCTCAACCCCTCCACCCCTCTCACCCACTCCAACCTCTCACCTCAACCTCTCCACCCCTCTCACCCACTCCAACCTCTCACCTCAACCTCTCCACCCCTCTCACCCACTCCAACCTCTCACCTCAACCTCTCCACCCCTCTCACCCACTCCAACCTCTCACCTCAACCTCTCCACCCCTCTCACCCACTCCAACCTCTCACCTCAACCTCTCCACCCCTCTCACCCACTCCAACCTCTCACCTCAACCTCTCCACCCCTCTCACCCACTCCAACCTCTCACCTCAACCTCTCCACCCCTCTCACCCACTCCAACCTCTCACCTCAACCTCTCCACCCCTCTCACCCACTCCAACCTCTCACCTCAACCTCTCCACCCCTCTCACCCACTCCAACCTCTCACCTCAACCTCTCCACCCCTCTCACCCACTCCAACCTCTCACCTCAACCTCTCCACCCCTCTCACCCACTCCAACCTCTCACCTCAACCTCTCCACCCCTCTCACCCACTCCAACCTCTCACCTCAACCTCTTCACCCCTCTCACCCACTCCAACCTCTCACCTCAACCTCTCCACCCCTCTCACCCACTCCAACCTCTCACCTCAACCTCTCCACCCCTCTCATCCACTCCAACCTCTCACCTCAACCTCTTCACCCCTCTCACCCACTCCAACCTCTCACCTCAACCTCTCCACCCCTCTCACCCACTCCAACCTCTCACTGCCTTCCTTATAAATACATCAAGCCTGGCCCAATAAATCCTGGAATGGGACTCAAACCTGACCCACTCGTTATAAGAGCTCTGGTTGGAAGCCAATATAGGATCAAAGGAACAATAAAGATCAGTCACGTTCTGATAGAAAATGGGTCAAATGACCTCCTTCTATTCAAATATTTACTGTATTCATGTCACTGTTATGCTGATCAGAATACGAATTAACTTTCACACATTCCTTTTCAGCTCTTTCTTCAGTGGAAGCTCCAGCTCCGACAACTCCAATTACCACTGTTGAGGGAAATCCAGTGCCTGTTCCAAAAAGCAAAGTGGATTTTCTGGGGTTAAGTTTAGATCCAGAGCAGGCTAAGGCAGGCCAGTGGATCCTGCTAGTACTGGCCCTGATCCTGGCTATAGCAGTCATTGCCCTCACAGTGAAAACATTTTTAAGAAATAAACAGCACAAATCAACATCTGAACTTGAACTGAAATAAAAAACAAATCTCATCAGGTCAGAATTCTTTCACTATGCAAAAAGAAAACAATAATTCAACACTCAATTTATATTTGTAAATCTGCTGTAAGAATGTTTAATTAATCTCTTGGGTTGGGTAGTCCTAATACTTCGAACACTTCAGTGATGACTAGACATTTGATGCAGGGATGTGAAATAATATATTAAAGCGTTCTGTTGTGTAATTTGCTGTAACTTTTGAATGTGAAAATAATGTAAATTCGATCAGTATCAGGTTATATTGTTGAGATTCCAAGACAGCAAACTACTGTTCCATAGTATCCTTCTTCTCTGGATGTTGTTGCAATCCTGAGCCCAGCTGCTTTTAAAAAAAGCGACCATATCTAACTGCAGTGGAACTGCGACCATATCTAACTGCAGTGGAAATGCGACCATATCTAACTGCAGTGAAAATGCGACCATATCTGACTGCAGTGGAAATGCAACCATATCTGACTGCAGTGAAAATGTGACCATATCTAACTGCAGTGAAAATGCGACCATATCTGACTACAGTGAAAATACAACCATATCTGATTGCAGTGAAAATGCAACCATATCTAACTGCAATGAAAGTGTGACTGTATCTGACTGCAGTGAAAATGCAACCATATCTGATTCAGTGAAAATGCAACCATATATAACTGCAGTGAAATTGCGACCATATCTGACTGCAGTGAAAATGCGACCATATCTGACTGCAGTGAAAATGCGACCATATCTGACTACAGTGAAAATACAACCATATCTGATTGCAGTGAAAATGCAACCATATCTAACTGCAATGAAAGTGTGACTGTATCTGACTGCAGTGAAAATGCAACCATATCTGATTCAGTGAAAATGTAACCATATATAACTGCAGTGAAATTGCGACCATATCTGACTGCAGTGAAAATGCGACCATATCTGACTGCAGTGAAAATGCGACCATATCTAACTGCAGTGAAAATGCTACCATATCTAACTACAATGAAAGTGCAACCATATCTGACTGCAGTGAAAATGCGACCATATCTGACTGCAGTGGAAATGTGACCATATCTAACTGCAGTGAAAATGTGACTATATCTGACTGCATTGAAAATGCGACCATATCTGATTGCAGTGGAAATGCGACCATAACTGACTGTAGTGGAAATGCGACCACATCTGATTGCAGTGAAAATGGCACCATATCTGACTGCAGTGAAAATGTGACCATATCTAACTGCAGTGAAAATGCGACCATATCTAACTGCAGTGAAAATGCGACCATATATGACTGCAGTGAAAATGCGACCATATCTAACTGCAGTGAAAATGCGACCATATCTAACTGCAGTGAAAATGTGACCATATCTGACTGCATTGAAAATGCGACCATATCTGACTGCAGTGAAAATGTCACCATATCTGATTGCAGTGAAAATGTGACCATATCTAACTGCAGTGAAAATGCGACCATATCTAACTGCAGTGAAAATGCGACCATATATGACTGCAGTGAAAATGCGACCATATCTAACTGCAGTGAAAATGCGACCATATCTAACTGCAGTGGAAGTGCGACCATAACTGATTGCAGTGGAAATGCGACCACATCTGATTGCAGTGAAAATGTGACCATATCTGACTGCAGTGAAAATATGACCATATCTGACTGCTGTGAAAATGCGACCATATCTGATTGCAGTGGAAATGCGACCACATCTGATTGCAGTGAAAATGTGACCATATCTGACTGCAGTGAAAATTAGACCATATCTGATTGCAGTGAAAATGCTTAAAAATGTGTTCCTGGAAAAGCGCAGCAGGTCAGGCAGCATCAAAGGAGAAGGAGAATCGACGTTTCGGGCATGCCCGAAACGTCGATTCTCCTTCTCCTTTGATGCTGCCTGACCTGCTGCGCTTTTCCAGCAACACATTTTTAAGCTCTGATCCCCAGCATCTGCAGTCCTCACTTTCTCCTGCAGTGAAAATGCGACCATATCTGACTGCAGTGGGAAGTTGATTATATCTAACTGCAGTGAAAATGCGACAATATCTAACTGCAGTGAAAATGCGCCCATATGTGACTGCAGTGGGAAGGTGATTATATATAACTGCAGTGGAAATGCAGCACCATGTTAACATTTAAGGAATAAGACCGCTGATATGTTAGAATGAGGGGTATGTTACCCTGCTCAAGGTTTTATCTTCCTCCTTTTTACTCAACATAAGAATTCTTTTGAGGCCCCTACCAACCCTTTAGGTATTGGTCCTGCTTTTGTAACCCAGCAGGTTTGTTGTGCCAAGTAGCAGACTCATACTTGGGTGACCTGAAGCTGCTGATGTCTGGAGGGTTCCTATAAACTATCAGTCCTGACTTGATAGCAACTATAAATTGAGCTGTCAGGTTTTGAGTGGAACATCAAGATCTTTCAAACAATCAAAAGGAAAAATTCCTAGATATGAGTGCAAGATATGTATGGACTCAGGGCTTGCCCTAATTTGTTGCCATTCTCATTATACCTCAATAAATCACTTCAGTGGTTGATTATTTTAAAACGGGTAACACAGGCAGCATAGCACCCAACCTTGGTAAGGACTCACAAGACTTTGAAAGGAGTTTCTTACCATAATTTTTTAAAATCCTTCCCCCCCCCCCACCAACACACATCCCTTAGTTGAAGGGGTGATAAGATTCATTTATTTGATCCCATGATGCCCCGTGAATTCTTCCAATGAAAAGTTAAACAGCACAGAAAATGAAAGGTCCAGGTTCGATCTACAGTGGCCAAGGTGGGTCATCTCAGCCAGAGTGGTATTTGAGATTCTACAATCCATTGGACCTCTGAGTGAGGGAGCTGAGGTTTAGTCAGTGATTATCTTCCAGTGGAAGGAAGTTCCTGCCAAAGTGGAGTGAACAGAAGGTAAGGCTCAACTGTGAAACGCCACGTAGTCAAATAGCAAGTCATCTGCTGCTGTCAAGGCTCAGACAAGATATCCTTGAGGGTAACCAGCGCTCACTAAGAATCAAACCCTAGCCAGAAGCCAATGCCTTCGGAGGGGGAGGGACAGAATTGTCGAAGACATTCTCTCAAGAATATGCAGTAACATGAAAACAAAATCTAGAGTCCACCTCTAAAAATAATGCTGCTGTGTTCTAGAAAGATCTAGCTCATAACATCACATTGTTTCTTTTATGTAGACACATACATTCATTGCATGATTCACATAGGAAGTGTTCAGAGAAAGTAAACCGAGAGTATGTGACTGAGGAAATTGATGTACCAAACAGCATGCACAATATACTTAAGCTGTTTTAAACAAACCACTGTGTTCTGTGTACTTTGTTCACTCCAGTTCCACCAGCACTAAAAGGGGCATTCTCTTGTCGACATACACACTTTTAATTTAATAATGTACCAAGACTCCAAGCAGATGAGGCAACATCAGAACGATCTGCAGTACAGAGGAGCACTAACCTGGCTGTTGATTTTTATATCCTCTTTGCAGTGTGTGCCTTGGGTAACATTAAAAATGATCGATATTCACCGTTCAGCTGTAACTGGCATCTGTAAAATGTCTTTAACACAGGGGCAGCACGGTGGCTCAGTGGTTAGCACTGCTACCTCACAACACCAGAGACCCGGGTTCAATTCCAGCCTCAGGCGACTGTCTGTGTGGAGTTTCCTCCGGGTGCTGCGGTTTCCTCCCACAGTCCAAAAATGTACAGGTCAGGTGAATTGGCCATGCTGAATTGCCCGTAGGTTAGGTGCGTTAGTCAGAGGGAAATGTGTCTGGATGGGTTACTCTTCGGAGGGTCAGTGTGGACTTGTTGGGCCGAAGGGCCTGTTTCCACACTTGTAGGGAATCTAATCTAATCTAAAAAAAAACAGGACATTTCACAGATGGTTTCAACCAAGTAAATCCAACAAGTCAAAGACATCTGAGGACAAGTAAACAAAGGTTTACCGCAAAGCGGTTGATTATAACAGCGCCTTGAGGGAAGGCGGAGTGTCATCCCCAAAGACTGAAATTTAGGAAGCTGACAGGATGGCCAACAGAAGGAGAGCAGTGCGGAGATTGGAGAGCTGCAGAGATTTCAGATAATTTCAGGATTGAAGATGGTTACAGTAATAGACAAGGATGAAGCCACAGAAAACCTCAAACAGAAGGGTATACATTTCAAAATTGAATTGATACTGTACTTGGAGCCAGTGCAGGTTCGAACTGGAAGCAGTGGCCCTCTGGTAATCTCACGGGACTAGTAATCCAAAACCCTGGGCTAATGTTCTGGTGCATGGGTTTGAATCCCATCATGGTTGACGGTATAACATTAATACAACAAGTATCTGGAATAGAATGCCTTTATTCATGTCCTTTAGAGAAGGAAACTGCCAGCCTTACTCTGGTCTGGCCTACATGTGACTCCAGACCCACAGCAATGTGGTTGACTCTCAACTGCCCTCTGGGCAAATAGGGATGGACAATGAATGCTGGCCCAGCCAGTGACACCCATGAGCGAACAAAAAAGAGAGTAAATAGAGATGGGTCGATGATATTTGGTGCAAGTTAGGGTAGACACAACAGGATTTGGGAAAAGTAGGATGGAAGATGGAAGAATGATCAGAACAGCATTGGAGTGAACAAGTAAACCATGATGTTGCTCATTTACTTTTATTAATTTAGGGATGGGGTCATTGCTGGTGGCACCTTTATTTAGTGACCAACCCTAGTTGCCACTTGAGAAGGTGGTGGTGAGCTGCCTTCTTGACCTGCTGCAGGCCATTTTCTATAGGTAGACCTGCAATACTATTAGGGAGGGAGGTCCAGGATACTGGTGATTTTCTGCAGTGCATCTTGTAAATAGTACACACTGCTGCTGAACATCGCTGGTGGAGCAAGTTTATGGATGTGATGCCAATCCAGCAGGCTCAATTTTCTTGGATGGTGTCAAGCTTCTTGAGTGTTAGCACAGCAAGTGGTGCTTGCATTTAGCTCCACTCCTTAGAGTTTGTAGGCAGCCCATGCAGATCGGAAGGTCCGACCACAACACCATGTTTCTTCTCCCGGCTTACAGGCAAAAGCTCAAACAGGAGACCCCCCTCGTGGATACAGGTCCAGTGCTGGTCGGAGGAGGCAGAGGATCAACTCTGGTGCTGTCTGGAGTCGGCTGATTGGGCCGTGTTCAAACAGGCCGCAGGTACCTTGGACGAGTACGTCACCACCGTCACAGACTTTATCAGCAAGTGTGTGGAGGACGGCATATCGAGGGAGTCAATCCAAGTGTTCCCCAACAGGAAACCCTGGATGAATCAATAGACAATAGGTGCAGGAGTAGGCCATTCAGCCCTTCGAGCCTGCACCACCATTCAATATGATCATGGCTGATCATCCTTAATCAGTATCCTGTTCCTGCCTTATCTCCATAACCCTTGATTCCACTATCCTTGAGAGCTCTATCCAACTCTTTCTTAAATGAATCCAGAGACTGGGCCTCCACTGCCCTCTGGGGCAGAGCATTCCACACAGCCACCACTCTCTGGGTGAAGAGGTTTCTCCTCATCTCTGTCTTAAAAGGTCTACCTTGTATTTTTAAGCTGTGTCCTCTGGTTCGGCACTCACCCATCAGTGGAAATATGTTTCCTGCCTCCAGAGTGTCCAATCCTTTAATAATCTTATACGTCTCAATCAGATTCCCTCTCAGTCTTCCAAACTCAAGGGTATACAAGCCCAGTCGCTCCAGTCTTTCAGTGTAAGGTAATCCCGCCATTCCAGGAATTGACCTCGTGAACCTACGCTAGACTCCCTCAATAGTCAGAATATCTTTCCTCAAATTTGGAGACCAGTACTGCACACAGTACTCCAGGTGTGGTCTCACCAGGGCCCTGTACAGCTGCAGAAGAACCTCTTTGCTTCTATACTCAATCCCTCTTGTTATGAAGGCCAGCATGCTATTAGCCTTCTTCACTACCTGCTGTACCTGCATGCTTGCCTTCATTGACTGGTGTACAAGAACACCCAGATCTCTCTGTACTGTCCCTTTACCTAAATTGATTCCATTTAGGTAGTAATCTGCCTTCCTGCTCTTGCCACCAAAGTGGATAACCATACATTTATCCACATTAAACTGCATCTGCCATGCATCTGACCACTCACTAATTTGTCCAGGTCACTCGGTAATCTCCTAACATCCTCATCACATTTCACCCTGCCACCCAGTTTAGTATCATCAGCAAATTTGCTAATGTTATTGCTAATACCATCTTCTATATCATTAACATATATTGTAAAAAGCTGCGGTCCCAGCACTGATCCCTGCGGTACCCCACTGGTCACTGCCTGCCATTCCAAAATGGAGCCGTTTATCACTACTCTTTGTTTCCTATCAGCCAACCAACTTTCAATCCAAGTTAGTACTTTGCCCCCAATACCATGCGCCCTAATTTTGCTCACTAACCTCCTATGTGGGACTTTATCAAAAGCCTTCTGAAAGTCCAGGTACACTACATCTACTGGATCTCCCTTGTCCATCTTCAGAGTTACATCCTCAAAAAATTCCAGAAGATTAGTCAAGCATGATTTCCACTTCATAAATCCATCCTGACTGTGACCTATCCTGTTACTGCTATCCAGATGTGCTGTAATTTCATCCTTTATAATAGACTCCAGCATCTTTCCCACCACTGAGGTCAGACTAACTGGTCTATAATTTCCTGCTTTCTCTCTCCCACCTTTCTTGAAAAGTGGTACAACATTAGCCACCCTCCAATCCACAGGAACTGATCCCAAATCTATCAAACTCTGGAAAATAATCACCAACACATCCATCATTTCTTGAGCCACCTCCTTCAGTACCCTGGGATGTAGACCATCAGGCACCGGGGACTTATCAACCTTCAGACTTAACAGTCTCTCCAACACCAATTCCTGGCAATCAGGACATATAGAACCTGCTAAAATCCAGGTGTGAGGCTTTCAGATCAGGAGACCCACTCAAATATAAGGATTCCAAGTATGACCTTCACAGAGCCATTAAGACAGGCAAGGACCAATACTGATCCAAACTAGAGACCCAGACAGACATTTGGCGACTATGGCAAGGACTGAATGACATCACAGGTTCTAAAAAGAGACAGTGCCAGATAGCAGACAATGACACATCCCTCCCAGATCGTCTCAACATCTTCTACGCTCGCTTTGAGGAGAATTTCGGCAGAGAGGTAACACCTATTCCGACAAGTCCTGACAAACCTATCCCAACACTCATTGCATCAGAGGTCAGATCAGTTTTCCTTTGTGTGAATCCAAGGAAAGCGATGGGACCAGATGGAGTACCAGGCCGTGCACTCAGAGCATGTGCAGATCAACTGGCAGAGGTCTTCTCAGATATCTCCAACCTCTCCCTGCAGCAGGCCACTGTCCCTGCCTGTTCCAAGAGGCCAGCATCATCCCTGTGCCTAAGGAGGCCCATGCAGCATGTCTCAATGACTACCGCCCAGTGACCCTAACTTCGGTGGTCATGAAGTGCTTTGAAAGGCTGGTCATGGCATTAAT
The DNA here is from genome assembly GCF_037043375.1 of Chiloscyllium plagiosum. Lineage (NCBI taxonomy): Eukaryota > Metazoa > Chordata > Chondrichthyes > Orectolobiformes > Hemiscylliidae > Chiloscyllium > Chiloscyllium plagiosum. The sequence continues at coordinate 49,490,119 of NW_028270170.1, read as the reverse complement.
CAACTCCAGCCTCCCCACTACTCTTGACCCACTCCAATTTGCCTGTCAGACCAACAGATCCATGTCAGATGCCATAATCACTTGCCCTTCACTCCTCCATAGAACATCTTGACACCAAGAACAACTACGTAAGAATCCTACTCATTGACTACAGTTCAGCCTTCAACACTATTATCCCCTCGAGACTGATTACTAAACTTAGTGATCTCGGAATAAGCCCCACTCTCTGCAACTGGATCCTCAGTTTCTGACCCACAGGCCACAATCAGTGAAGATTGGGGACAATATTTCATCCTCACTAACACTCAACACTGGAGCCCCCCAGAGGTGCGTACTCAGCCCCTACTGTACTCACTGTATACCCATGATTGTGTCGCCAAATACCAGACTAATGCCATTTACAAGTTCGCTGATGACACCGCCATAATTGGTTGAACCCCAGATGGCATCGAAACAGACGGGAGGTGGAAGACATGGAAAAATGGTGCACTGAGAACAACTAGTTCTCAATGCCGGCAAAACCAAGGAATTCATTACTGACTTTCGGCAGGATGTTACTCATGCCCCCCCTATACATTAACAGCACAGAGATGGAACGAGTGGAGAGTGTCAAGCTCCTGGGTGTGGTCATCCACAACAAGCTTTCTTGGACTCTTCATGTGGACGCACTGATTACAAAGGCCCAACAACATCTCCTCTTCCTCAGGCAGCTGAGGAAATTTGGCATGACGGCAAATATCCTTGCCAACTTTTATAGGTGCGCCACTGAGAGCATTCTGTCTGGATGTATCATTACCTGGTATGGCAACTGTACCATTCAAGATTGGAGACGGTTACAAAGAGTGGTGAACTCGGCCCAGCCAATCACAAAGGCCAAAAGTGAGGGCTGCAGATGCTGGAGATCAGAATCTAGATTAGAGTACTGCTGGGAAAGCTCAGCAGGTCAGGCAGCATCCGAGGCAACCTCCCATCTATGGAATCCATCTACCAGGCCCGCTGTCAAGGAAAGGCCACCAGCATTCGCAAAGATCCATCCCACCCTGGTAATGTTTATCTACAACTTCTATCATCAGGGAGAAGGTACAGAAGCCTGAACACATGCACCAGCCGGTTTCAAAACAGTTTCTACCTTCCTGTTGTTAGAATACTGAAATGGACTCTCAAACTCTTAACATTGACCTGTACCTGGGGCTTTGTTTTTGTTTACCTATTATTTACTTATTTATGTTACTTAACTCTGTGATCAGCCTGCATTGCTCACAAGGCAAAGCGTTTCACTGTGCCTCGGTACACGTGACAATAAATTCAATTCAATTCAAAAATCAGAGAGAGAAAGATAAACATTATTAAAGTAGGGGGGATAATTTTCAATTTCTTTAGTATGCTTGGATTCTTTGGTAATGAGAAGAAATTTGCATGTCAATAGCATCCTTCACATCATCAGGACATTTTGAAATGCGTTACAGACAATGAGACTGCTTTGGAATACAATCCCTGGTGTAATATCATGAAGTACAGTAATCACTTGGCATGCTCACAAAAAGCCATGGATTGTTTGCTGAACATATTTTAATGATGCTGATCACAAAGATCATACATATTAGACAGGTACTGGGAAAACACTCCTCTTAAAATTGAACAGTCGTAAACACAGCTTTCGGAACTACTGGAGGAGAATGTCTGTGCTGATACTTATCACAAAGATAACAACTAGTTATTACCAACAAAAACAGAATATGCAGCCTTGCCTTGAGCCTCAGGATTTGGATACAATTAGAATTGAGGGACTCCTGTGTCATTGTATTTGCCAATGTTAAGGCTCTGATCACCACCATAATACAATCAGTTTTCCATGCTACCAGGCTTGTTACATCTTGCACAGGCAGCTCTGCATTCCTTAAAGGACAGGAATTGCAATATTGCAAAGCTACTTGATTGGCTGTCAAATACTTGGGGACTCTGTCCAAGCTCTTTTCAAGTATAGTCCATATTAGTGCGCAGTAATATTTCAGACAGTACAACCTGCAGATTGAAGCCCAATTATCCAGCAATTCCCTCCCCAACACCCCAAGAGAAAGCATTACAGAATTTATTTTCCAAATCCCTCAATTTCTAAAGGAAAATTCAAAACATTCACTATACTTCAATGTAATAAACAGGACCCAATAAAGCAGGATATTGCTGGGAGCTGCTGTATATTGGTCAGAAGTTAGAGCAACGAACGTGGAGTTCCCACTGAGTAAACTGACAAAGTCAGAAGTCACATGTCACCAGGTTATAGTCCAAGGTGTCGTCAGGTGAAGTCTTCAGTGCTCTAAAAGCTTGTGATTTTAAATAAACTTGTTGTACCACAAGCTGATGTTGTCTGACTTCTGATTTTGTCCACCCCAGTCCAATACCAGCTCCTTCATGTCAAGGCTACAATAAACTGACAAGCGACAGCATTTCTAAAGCCTCCCCCTCCATTCAGACATTGAGGAAGAAATGAAAATTCTTCAATTAAAATTTACAAGCAATCTTTTAACATCTGTTTGGATTTCGAGTGTGGGTATTTGTTCAGAAACAGTACAGCATTGGTTCTCCCCACAGGCCGCTTGAGCTATTAAGTATTTCCAGGATTTTCCAATTTCAGTTTCACTTTGTACATTCCTCACCTTCAATTAGCTGGGATGTGAGGGGGTTTAAGTGATGCAATTTACAGTGAGTTTTACAGGCCATTCAGCTCAACTGAGCTTTGCTGATATTCATGTTTCACATGAACTTCTTTGTATCCAATGCCATCTCACCCTTTAGCCATAAGCTTCTCATTCCCTGATGAATATATCCAGCTTCCCCTTAAATGCGTCAATAATATTCCTCAGATGTTCCAGTGGGCCTAAAGTTCTATTTGTGTTGGTAAATAAGTTCCACCTGAATTCCCTATTGGATTTATTTGTGCCTGTCTAATATTTATGATAAGAAAGTGAGGTTTGCAGATGCTGGAGATCAGAGCTGAAAATGTGTTGCTGGAAAAGCGCAGCAGGTCAGGCAGCATCCAGGGAACAGGAGAATCGACGTTTCGGGCAAAAGCCCTTCTTCAGGAATGAGGAAAGTGTGTCCAGCAGGCTAAGATAAAAGGTAGGGAGGAGGGACTTGGGGGAGGGGCGTCGGAAATGTGATAAGTGGAAAGAGGTCAAGGTGAGGGTGATAGGTCAGACTGGGGTGGGGGCGGAGAGGTCAGGAAGAAGATTGCAGGTTAGGAAGGCGGTGCTGAATTCGATGGATTTGACTGAGACAAGGTGGGGGGAGGCGAAATGAGGAAACTGGTGAAATCCGAGTTCATCCCTTGTGGTTGGAGGGTTCCTAGGCGGAAGATGAGGCGCTCTTCCTCCAACCATCGTGTTGTTGTGGTCTGGCGATGGAGGAGTCCAAAGACCTGCATATCCTTGGTGGAGTGGGAGGGGGAGTTGAAATGTTGAGCCACAGGATGGTTGGGTTGGTTGGTCCGGGTGTCCCAGAGGTGTTCTCTGAAACGCTCCGCAAGTAGCCGGCCTGTCTCCCCAATATAGAGGAGGCCACATCGGGTGCAGAGGATGCAATAGATGATGTGTGTGGAGGTGCAGGTGAATCTGTGGCGGATATGGAAGTTTCCTTTGGGGCCTTGGAGGGAGGTGAGGAGGGAGGTGTGGGCGCAAGTCTTGCACCTCCTGCGGTTGCAGGGGAAGGTGCCGGGAGTGGAGGTTGGGTTGGTGGGGGGTGTGGATCTGACAAGGGAGTCACGGAGGGAGTGGTCTTTACGGAATGCTGATAGGGGACGGGAGGGAAATATATCCTTGGTGGTGGGGTCCGTTTGGAGGTGGCGGAAATGACGGCGGATGATGCGCTGTACATGGAGATTGGTGGGGTGGTAGGTGAGGACCAGTGGGGTTCTGTCCTGGTGGCGGTTGGAGGGGCGAGGCTCAAGGGCGGAGGAGCGGGAAGTGGAAGAGATGCGGTGGAGGGCATCGTCGACCACGTCGGGGGGAAAATTGCGGTCCTTGAAGAAGGAGGCCATCTGGGTTGTGCGTTTTTGGAACTGGTCCTCCTGGGAGCAGATGCGGCGGAGACGAAGGAATTGGGAGAATGGGATGGCGTTTTTACAGGGGGCAGGATGGGAGGAGGTGTAGTCCAGGTAGCTGTGGGAGTCGGTCGGTTTGTAGTAGATGTCCGTGTTGATTCGGTCACCTGTGATAGAAATAGAAAGGTCGAGGAAGGGGAGGGAGGAATCTGAGACTGTCCAGGTGAATTTGAGGTCGGGGTGGAAGGTGTTGGTGAAGTGGATGAACTGTTCAACCTCCTCGTGGGAGCACGAGGCGGCACCGATACAGTTATCGATGTAGCGCAGGAAAAGGTGGGGGGTGGGGCCAGTGTATTTGCGGAAGATGAATTGTTCCACATATCCTATGAAGAGACAGGCATAGCTGGGGCCCATGCGGGTGCCCATGGCTACTCCTTTCGTTTGGAGGAAGTGGGAGGATTGTAAAGAGATGTTTGGAGGAAGTGGGAGGATTGTAAAGAGATGTTTGGAGGAAGTGGGAGGATTGGAAAGAGGTTTGGAGGAAGTGGGAGGATTGGAAAGAGGTTTGGAGGAAGTGGGACGATTTCCCACTTCCTCCAAACGAAAGGAGTAGCCATGGGCACCCGCATGGACCCCAGCTGTGCCTGCCTCTTCGTAGGATATGTGGAACAGTCCATCTTCCGCAGCTACACTGGCCCCACCCCCCACCTTTTCCTCCGCTACATCGATAACTGTATCGGTGCCACCTCGTGCTCCCACGAGGAGGTTGAACAGTTCATCCACTTCACCAACACCTTCCACCCCGACCTCAAATTCACCTGGACAGTCTCAGATTCCTCCCTCCCCTTCCTCGACCTTTCTATTTCTATCTCAGGTGACCAAATCAACACGGACATCTACTACAAACCGACCGACTCCCACAGCTACCTGGACTACACCTCCTCCCATCCTGCCCCCTGTAAAAACTCCATCCCATTCTCCCAATTCCTTCGTCTCCGCCGCATCTGCTCCCAGGAGGACCGGTTCCAAAAACGTACAACCCAGATGGCCTCCTATTCAAGGACCGCAATTTTCCCCCCGACGTGGTCGACGATGCCCTCCACCGCATCTCTTCCACTTCCCGCTCCTCCGCCCTTGAGCCCCGCCCCTCCAACCGCCACCAGGACAGAACCCCACTGGTCCTCAACTACCACCCCACCAACCTCCATATACAGCGTATCATCCGCCGTCATTTCCGCCACCTCCAAACGGACCCCACCACCAAGGATATATTTCCCTCCCCTCCCCTATCAGCATTCTGTAAAGACCACTCCCTCCGTGACTCCCTCGTCAGATCCACACCCCCCACCAACCCAACCTCCACTCCCGGCACCTTCCCCTGCAACCGCAGGAGGTGCAAGACTTGCGCCCACACCTCCCCCCTCACCTCCCTCCAAGGCCCCAAAGGAAACTTCCATATCCGCCACAGATTCACCTGCACCTCCACACACATCATCTATTGCATCCTCTGCACCCGATGTGGCCTCCTCTATATTGGGGCGACAGGCCGGCTACTTGCGGAGCGTTTCAGAGAACACCTCTGGGACACCCGGACCAACCAACCCAACCACCCTGTGGCTCAACATTTCAATTCCCCCTCCCACTCCACCAAGGATATGCAGGTCTTTGGACTCCTCCATCGCCAGACCACAACAACACGACGGTTGGAGGAAGAGCGCCTCATCTTCCGCCTAGGAACCCTCCAACCACAAGGGATGAACTCGGATTTCACCAGTTTCCTCATTTCGCCTCCCCCCACCTTGTCTCAGTCAAATCCCTCGAACTCAGCACCGCCTTCCTAACCTGCAATCTTCTTCCCGACCTCTCCGTCCCCACCCCAGTCTGACCTATCACCCTCACCTTGACCTCTTTCCACCTATCACATTTCCGACGCCCCTCCCCCAAGTCCCTCCTCCCTACCTTTTATCTTAGCCTGCTGGACACACTTTCCTCATTCCTGAAGAAGGGCGTATGCCCGAAACGTCGATTCTCCTGTTCCCTGGATGCTGCCTGACCTGCTGCGCTTTTCCAGCAACACATTTTCAGCTAATATTTATGATACTAATTTTGAATGCCCCACCAGCAGAAACATATTTCTGAAGCTTACCCAATCACATTCTATCATAATTTTAAAGATGAGCATCTAATCATTCTTCCGACCTTTCTGTTCCAGTGTCCCAGGTCGTCCAGTCTTAATTGGGTCAGCTGTTTCTTCCAATTACAGGGCTGTATTCCAGTTGGGTAACTGGAGTGGAGAAACACATTCTCTACAGAAATGATACAGTCTGGTCCACACCCTCCCCTCCCCTAACCAACGTCAACAGCGGCTGTCACAAGCTGAGTTATCTGGCTTCTGATTGCTTTTCAGCTGAGGAACTTGAAACAAATTTCGCTGGAATTGATATTGTTATTGTCAATTTAACATTCCCTGGAGAGGTATGCAGCAGGTTATTAATCTTCTGAGAATAATCAGATCAGTGCTTACAAATTAACCACATACCATTTAATTTTATTATTGCACATTATTCTTTTCAAAGGACTGTCCAGCAACAATATCATCCACACATGCATTCAGAGATCAGTGTCAGACTGAAAGTAACAAACAGTGACAGAGGTCTCATACACAGCTACACAACTCATAAATAATCAGGGACACACACATACAGATGCACAAAATTATACACATATGGGTATAAAGGTACTCATTCACTCTCTCAAACACTCAGACATATTCGCTCACATAGCTAAACAATCAGACACTCTCAATTACACAGACACACTAACATATATAAACGCATTCACACACACTAACAAAAAATAAATTCTCACTTGCACCAATAATTGACCACACACACAGTATGGAGAAAGTGAGGACTGCAGATGCTGGAGATCAGAGCTGAAATTGTGTTGCTGGAAAAGCGCAGCAGGTCAGGCAGCATCCAGGGAACAGGAGAATCGACGGAGGGCTTATGCCCGAAACGTCGATTCTCCTGCTCCTTGGATGCTGCCTGACCTGCTGCGCTTTTCCAGCAACACATTTTCAGCACACACACAGTATCTTCCATACACAACTGTGAACCTTGTTTAATCCTCTAGGCCTACATGTTAAAGTAATGTGTGTTCAGTCAATGTACCTTTAATGTCTTCTGGTGCAGCTCTTCCAGCTGTATGAATGGCATACAACCAAAAGGTGCCCTACGACCAGTCTTGTGTAAAAACGGTATTATCAGGATATCATTCAGTTTCCAGTGACCTTTCTTGACTGAAAGAAGAGGAATGGATTCTAGTCTGCTTGCCCATACGTTGGCCACAGTCAATTTGCCTGACTAGAGAGTTGTTGTGTGGCCCATATCAGCTTTAGATATGTTCCTGACTGACTGGAGACACCCCGAACACCAGGCACATGAGAATGTCAAATGGGTTACATTTTTCTTGGGTCCACACACAATCCTGGTCTCATTAACGTGTATTAGACAGAATGGGAATAATTGCCTCTGTAAGACTAGAGACTCTTGGCTATTACATGTGACCTCTCTGGTCAAGGGCATTGCAATTTCCAAAGGAATGTAGGTATTTCTGAGGGGCTTGGAATCATTCCATAGCGTTATCTTCCATTTGCCTAAGTAGTGTCTACGCTTGTCTGGGCCCTAGTGAGACAGACAGAAAGTGAGGACTGCAGATGCTGGAGATCAAAGTTGTAAAATATGGTGAGTCAATCAGGAGAGTCGACATTTCGGGCATAAGTCCTTCATTCCTGATGATGGGTTTATGCCCAAAACGTTGATTCTCCTGCTCCTCAGATGATGCCTGACCAGCTGTGCTTTTCCAGTGCTATATTTTTTGACTCCTAGTGAGATACCCTGTGATTGATAATGAATTAAAGAACCTATCTGAGTACCAATAGTGACTGCCAGTGGAACAGCTGGTCAGGCCGGACTATTGATGGTCATTTAAACATGAGTACACCCAAAGGGCCTGGCATTAGATTAGATTACAGTGTGGAAACAGGCCCTTCGGCCCAACAAGTCCACACCGACCCGCTGAAGCGCAACCCACCCATACCCCTACATTTACCCCTTACCTAACACTATGGGCAATTTAGCATGGCCAATTCACCTAACCTGCACATCTTTGGACTGTGGGAGGAAACCGGAGCACCCGGAGGAAACCCACACATGGCATTCTGACATGTATCACTGCAAAGACACTCACTTGGTCATCATCACTGGATGGAATGGAGCAGATGGATGTCAGAGCACACAGAAATCAATACAGATGAAATAGCAAACTTGATTGATTTAACCTACCGTCATCTCAGTACTCACATCTTACAATCACACTAGAGTTACTGACTAACCTTGATAATAACAGTATAAAAATCTTGGACAGAATGCAAGGAAAAATCCTTTTGTGGAGAGTTTTGGAAGCCATATTTATAGAAACGTGTAGGTGGACAAACTTGAATAACAATGTGGAAGCTTGCAGAGGTCTGCGGTTATTACAATGGGAATTGAGTGGGGATGCTCCTTGCCTCCAGTAGTAACTAGCTCTGAGACGGTGACCCCCATTCCCCGATCAAAATGTTTCAGGTGGCTTTGTTACAGCAACTTCAACCTTATTGCACACATTTACTTTATTGTTTATTTCAAACTAAGTCCAATGCAGGCAAATTGCAGAGGTATATAGGGATGCCAATCTCCACAATAGCTCACACATTTGTTTGGAGTCTTGTTAAGGTCTGCTGAAGGTGTGTTGAGATAGAATTAGCTCCTACTTTCCACATCATTACAACTTAACCTCCACGTTAATATCAAACGTGTGCTGGCTGAGGCCAAGCATTTCTTTACAATAAATGCTTGAAATTAATTAAATGAATGGTAATGGAAATGAGAAATAAGTACTGTACAAGCAGGCACACACGCAATGCAGCTACCTTTCAAACACAGACACACACACAGTCCCTCTCTCACACACACAATCCCTCTCTCTCTCACACACACACACAGTCCCTCTCTCTTACACACGCAGTCACTCTCTCACACACTCACATATGTGTACGCACACACACACACACACAATTGCTGGTTGTACATAGTGGCCTTTTGTTTTGGCAGTCTCTGGAAGACGGTCCACTTGTCTCCTGAACAGCTACCTGTTGGCTTGGGGTTTGTTCTCTTCACCTGTATATGATGGAGGTGCCTTTACCTCTGAGCTGAGGCTGTCAGATTCAGTTTCTTTGTCAGCCTCATGATGGTAATCACCTTTGGTATCGATAGGGTGGTATTTATAAAACCTTGCTGTGATGATGAAGATCAATGAGATCAGTGCCATGAGTAAAGCGAACACAAAAAATTCCACTGCCTGTTACCAGAAGAGAAATAAAATGACATGCATTAGTGAATCTTAACAACAGGGGTTACATGCAGCACAAAATAAATATACTCCTTCTGAACCACTCTCACTCATTCTATGACTGGACCATAAAAATATCGCCTGGTGAGCAGGACAGCAAACTAAGGCAAAAGTGAGGACTGCAGATGCTGGAGATCAGAGTCTAGATCAGAGTGGTGCTGGAAAAGCACAGCAGGTCAGGCAGCATCCGAGGAGCAGGAGAATCGACATTTCGGGCAAAAACCCTTCATCAGGAATGGAGGCAGGGAGCCTCCAGGGTGGAGCTATAAATGGGGGGGGGGGGGGGGGGGGGCTGCTGGGGAGAAGGTAGCAAAGAGTATAATAGGTGAATGGAGGTGGGGATGGAGGTGATAGGTCAGAGGGGAGGGTGGAGTGGATAGGTGGGAAGGGAGATTGGCAGGTAGGACAGGTCATGATGACGGTGCTGAGCTGGAAGGTTGGAACTGGGGTAAGGTGGGGGAAGGGGAAATGAGGAAACTGGTGAAATCCACATTGATGCCCTGGGGTTGACGTATTCCGAGGCGGAAGATGAGACGTTCTTCCTCCAGGCGTCGGGTGGTGAGGGAGCGGTGGTGAAGGAGGCCCAGGACCTCCAT